>NC_056737.1:184036108-184061108 GCF_019279795.1 Protopterus annectens | reverse complement strand
ATTTAAAGATGATTGTATTCCTCCCATGATCAGTAGAACCATGCATTCCACTTCTTCAGAGCAAGAGTCTTTTGTGGGAGACCATTAACTTGGCAGCTGTCAGGGAGTTTCATTTTGAGACTGGCTAATCCCTTACAGCTGAAGGCTGACATGCACGTTCGCATGTATATTCATGCAGTGCCTCCCTTCTGCAGGAAAATATGCATGCTTCTGCACATGCAGCCTGTAGAATGCTTTATCTACTGTTTGCGAATCTTAGCAACATACTAGGTGCACTTTCGGGGTCTAAATTGTTATACAGGACTACTGCTTCATTTCCACGAGCTAGCACCGCAGTGTACTGGAGCAACGTCTTCCACCATTGGTGGGAGAGGTAATATCAGCCTGACAATGTCATACCCCCCCCCCTCCACTTCTCCAGCCTCTAAGCTGCTATTTGAATCAGGATTGTGATCAGGGCTCCATCCCTCAACAGCATGGAGCCAGGCATTAAAAGATTATATTTGCTTGCAGCAAAAAGACTTGCTTTCCATAATAACTTCAAAATGTGTTACAGGGTTCATTTACTAATGTATGTTACATTGTAGTCAGCAGACAAAAAGACAGATTCACTCTGTGTTTCTGCTTGATTGTACCTTTTCTTACAGTTTTGACAAATCTTGACATACCCAAAGGAGTATTTTACTGTGCAGTAACTGTGATTTCCCTTCCTCCACAGCTCTAGCCCTGAAAGGAATTGAGTATGATCAGGCTCCAGTCAACCTTATTAAAGATGGAGGACAGCAGGTACAGTCCCAAACACTGAAATACCATTTCTCTCAGCTGAATGTAAAATCAGGGATGCTAAATTTATTGCCATTTTGATAAATGTAAGCAGTCTTTCTGTCTCTATTAAGAGATGGGCTGGTACTTGGTGCCTGAGCATGGTATGTTACCATGGGAACTGATTCTGTGATGCTGCCTGTGTTCATCAATTGTAGCACATAAGTTATTGTGGTGATACAAACAAGATGTACTGTGTGACTTCTTTAAATATGGATATGAATGATATTGACCAATTTAAAGGTCGATTTAATGTGTACTTTATAACTAGTGGGCTGATGTTGTACTACTATATGCAGAACTCACAGATTCATTGGTATCCAGCTGCATTTGTGATTTCAGATTTGTTTACAATGTAAATACTGCTGATCCAAGGGGCTTTTTTTCAGGGACAAACCTGTGAGATGAATTCCAGAGGGTAGATGCTGTTTTGTCTTAGCACACCCATATGGTAGAATCAGAAGACATATATTTAATCAGTAATCTTTACGACTAATGCCACAGGCTTTAGGGATGCTCAGCAAATAAAGCTTTCCTACACTGCCTGGTGCCCTGCTTTTTCCTATAATCCATCACTCCTCTTTCATTCTCCTGTTCATTTCTATACTGTGAAAACAGTAAAAAGAAAACTTTGAGAAAACTTTTGAAGTATTGTGCAACAGGTTTATTTTTCACCTATACTTTATCATTTTGTTGCCAAGATGAACTACACTGTTTTAAGAATTCTGTTGGATTTCATACTGTGTACACCTTTACACCTTTAAGCCTAAGCCCTTCATTCTTCAAAATGTTCTTGCCTTTTATTAAAAAGATTAGGGAGCTTAAGAAGCATGTTCTGCAGTTGGGCAATTCTGCAAGTGTTTCATGTCTTTTTTTTTTCAGCATCTTTATTAAATTATCACTTAAGACACAAGGTACACATATATTAATAGAAAAAATAAATAAATAAATATATATGTGTATATATATATATATATATATATATATATATATATATATATATATACATATCATTTTCTTTCATTGTAACAACTTTCATTTAGTCCAACATTGCTCAATTCTTGCCTTCTATTAAACCTTATTCCTTCTCCTGAGCATTATTCTGCATGTACTGTTCCCACAATTTGTATTTATTTATACATAATTTGCTTCTTCCCTTTTCTAAAGATCCCATATCCAGTCCTTTTATCTTTTTTAACAATATTCGACACTCCATATACAGTTGGTTTAGATTTTGATTTCTGTTTTCTAGTAATTGTTCTCTTTTTTTTCAGCTAAAAGAAATAAACTTGCTAAGGCCTTAGTATATCTAGGCAATTCAGACACTGTGTCACAGCTCAGAATCATTCCCTTAGTTATAGCCATTTACTTCCAGTATTTTTGAGAGTATTCTGTAGGAGATTTTTTTTTTTAATTCTGCCAACTTATTTTACTTCAAAACACAAGTTTCCATTTACCTCTCCCTTCCCCATCACTTTCAACAGTTGCTGTCTACCTGAGAGAAAAAATCTTTGAAGTCTGCTTATGGTATAAAAATACCTGTGCAAACACTTCCAAGCTAAAGTCCTGAACACTCTCAAGTTTGTTGCATACTTGAGGAGCCATATACATGTCCTTACATGGTTCACTTGTTAATTGCTTATCCAGTCTCTCTTCTCAATCTTTTCTAACTCCTCTGATTGATTCTTATAGTTACCATGCAGTATTTTATATGGCCTACTAAGCATCCCTTTTTAATGGCAGCTCCCATTCTAGATTCGACTAAAAACTCTACCAGAGCAAGTCTTTAACAGTAAGACTTTCCTATACTTATCTCTGTACCTATATTCTGATATCAATCCCTGGTAGAGAAAGCAGTCTCTGCCCTGCAGTCCAGACGTCTTCTTGACCTCATCCCACTATATCACCTTTCCCTCTCTAGTTATTCTTCCCAATACCTTGGTTTCTTTGCCAGTTTTCTCCAGTAAATTCCATTTCCTTCTTGCCTATTTTCGGTTTCTCTACTTGCAGTCATCACTGTTGGCAAAATCTCCTGTTTCCATTCCCATGTTGGGTTAGTTCTTAGAATACTTTCTGCAACTTTACAAATATAATCGGTATGGTGGTGGTTGTTCTCCTTAAGGATCTGTATCCAAATTCCCATTCTCTTTGTATTTCTTGAACCCCCTATCCCCAGTTCATCTCCGTCCATTACCACTTTGTATTGTAACCTTCTACTTGTGTTATCAATAACTGTGTAGCTATAAAAAACATCCCTTAAAATTGGCTAATCCTAAACCACCTTGTCTTGATGGGAGGATTAACTTATCCCACTTAACTCTTGTGCCGTCCTACCCTCCCAAATAAATTAATTAATTTATTATTGTCCACAACATCTCCTCTGGTTGATTGAATGAATATAAATATATAATATATATGTGCCTGGCCTGTATATAAAACTAAAGGAACTAAAACATTTTACTGCTTGTGTCTTAATATCTCTATCCATGAACATGAGCTTCCATTTTCTCAGTTTTTGTATTATCGTTTGTTTAGTCTCTTAGCAAGTAACCTAAGCTGCCATAATATAATCCTTTTACTGTTAAGAAATTGCTTTATCAATGGTAGGTAATATACAAATGGGTCTTCACTCCACTGCTACAGACTTGGCAGATAGACTGTGCTTTTAGCAGGTATGGCTGGTCATTCACTCCATGTGTCATACGTTTGAAAATGCTCACTAAAGAAGTCTAGCTTTCATTTTATTAGGAGCTTTTATTGTCTACAAATCATCCAATCTAGCAGGCTGTATTTCTTTGCTGCATTAGTTCTAATGTGAAATAAGTTAATTTTGTGTGCTGATTTAACTGCTGAGTATTATGCCTGACTGGTTTGCCGTATGCCAACCTGGTAGCACACCATTGTTAATATCCTTACTGATCTGGTCTAAAGTGAGGTTTATGTAAGGTAATATAAATGAGTTTTTAGAAAACAAATGCTTAGATTTGTAGTAAGCACAGTCAGGGTTCTGTTCTTCATGCACATCAGTTTGTATTACATCAACTTTTATTTTCCTGATTGTTTTATGCAATGATTATTTGCTTGTCAAGGATAAGTTATATATTGACTGGTGCGGCACCCCTTCATTTCTGATCTAAACATGTTTAGCATTCTTTTATAGCCTGCTCCCAGATTTCTAGATTTATGTTCTAAACCTGAAGTAAACATTGAATGTTTCTGATATGATGAGGACTTGTAGTGAATAAAAGTTGATCCACGTATGTCATTCTGATGCTGTATTGTTATCACTGTATTTTACACAAACATCTGTATTAAATCACAGCTAAAAGTGTCACAGGTTTGCATACATTAATATACAAAATCTATAGTAATGTTGTTTTTCATACAGTCTACACATTTCCTTTTTTAAATTAACATTCATGCTGACATTCCATAAACTGCTTAATTCCTTCCTTTCCCTGAACCTCACTCCTCCTTCTCCTGAATATTATTCTGTATGTATTATGATAATTCGGTTTCTTTCCATTTAATTTGCTCTTTCCTTTTCCTGAGGATCCTACCTCCATTTATTTCTCTCTCCTTTACAGCATTTAGTACTTTAATTATAGCTGGTTTATATTCTGGCTTCCATTTTCTAGCAATTACTTATTTTCGACAACCAGTAGCATTAAACTTGGTATGACTTTGTATGTCTAAGCAATTCAAAGATTAAACCCTAGTTCAAAAAAATCCTTTCCTTAGTTGCAACAATTTGCCCTCCCCTCCATTTATGACAAAACGCTCTGCAGGGAATCTTATAAAGTCTGTCAGCTGGTTACATTCCCAGAACACATTTCTACTTACCTCACTGTTTCCCATCACATCTCCATTATTTGCTATCAACATGAAAATTTCCCTGAAGTCTGATTGTGATGTAAAAATAATTTATGCAAACAAAAATCCTCATACTTCTGGGCTTTTGTTGCAGACTTAGGAACCAAACCACTGTCTTTCCAGTGGATCCTTGGTAAATTGCATTTCCAGTTTCTCTTCCTAATCTTATCTACTGTACTCTGATTGCCTGTTTTAGTTATCCTGCAATATTTTGTATGCCCTACTAATTATCCCTTTTGTAACAGCTACTTCTATTCTAGACTCCACTACACTATTCCTTTCACTTTGCCTATACTCTGTTATCTATCCCTAGTTTGGAAGGCTGTCTCCAACCTACAGTCTAAACCTCTGCTTGGCCTCATCTCACTCTAACTTTCCTGCCCTAGTTATTTGCTCCCAATATACTTACTAATTTTCTCTAGCAAATTCCAGTCCATTCTTGCCTATTTTTGTACCCCTACTTGCAGTCATTCCTATTGGCAAAATATCCTTTCTCCATTCAAGTGCTGGATTACCTCTTAGATTATTTTTTGCTGCTTTATAAATGTAACATTTTGTGTGGTTATTTTCCTTGTGGGCCTGCATTCAAAAATCCTACTCTCTCCTTGTTTCTCGACACTGCCCCCATTTCATCACTATACCCTTCCTGTTTGATTTATGACCTTTAGCTTGTGTTTAATTATATTAGCCTTAATTTCATAGCTGTAAAGTATCCATTCAAATCCGATAATTCCAAACCACCTTGTTCTAAGGGGAGAATCAACTTGTCCCACTTAACTCTTGTTCTCTTCCCCTCCCAAATACATTTCTTCATCTCTTCATTAATTAGCAACTGCAGCTTCTCCACTTGTAGATAAAATATGCCTCACCTGTGTATAAAGTGAAGGGGACTGAAATTTTCACTGCTTGCATTCTTGCTATCCATATCTGTATTCAAGAGTTTCCAGTTTGTCAGATTTTGTACCTTTTCTTTTAGTCGCTTCCCACACATCCTTAGCAGCCGTAATGGAATCCTTACACATAAATACTTACATTTTGGTCCAGTAAATGTTGGTATACTGAACCAGTTTATGTGTGGATAGATAGTTTACTGCTTGTCTTTGTTTTATTTTTGTTAATTGCACATAAAAAAAAAAACTTGAAAGTGCCTCAAAATCTTCTACAACATGTGCTTTTCTAAATGTTATCAAATACAAAATGTCATCTGCAAATAAGGCTATCTTTCTTGAGTACCTTATCCTTGAATGTGTGAGTCCCTTATTTTCTTTGCAAGTGGCTCTAAATGTAAAGCCAAATTACAGAAGGAAAGAGGACAGCCTTGCATGTTTCTTCTGTTCAAACATGTTATCGGAGTGATACTCCCACCTTAATTCTTGCCTCCAACCCTTCATATATCCTTCTAGTTTCTCCTAGAATAATATGGATGTTTCTTTTACCAGGGACTGCAAATGTCTCCATTGCCCTACTCGTAAAATCCCAGCTGATTGTTGAATGCTTGCTGTGCATCACTTCTGCTTCCTTCTTGATCGTCACTGTTGTGTTAATGTTGTTAAATGTTTAACTCGTGTATACAGTCACACTGATGCAATTCTATCAGTTTTGGTAACTACCTTTGCCATTATTTCAGCTGGTATAGAGATAGGCACTTTGTAATCATGGTTCAAATTTGAAATGGACCTATATGAAGCTGGGTCTGATGGGTCTTTACCATCTTTACATATTGCAGCTACCATAACTTTCTTTCAAGATGCAGGTACTTCCACCATTTTAAATACTGTTAAACAAAACATTCCAGATTTTTGACACTTTCTTCCCTCAGAACATCTAAGCTTGCACAGGAATACCATCTGTTCCTGGATAATTCCCTGTTGATTATGTATCCCTGTTTTATCTCATCTCTTTCTATCTTTGCTATTATTTGTTGAGCGTCATCTTCCTCCAGCCATGGCATAATAAAGTCTTCCATGCATATTTCCATTTATGCCTGTTCTTGTTTTTCATATTTCTCAGCTTTATACAAATTTTCATACATTTTCTGAAATAACAAGTACATGTATAGAGGTTTCAGTAATTTTTCTAGTAAAAGTCTGCATAAGTTTGATGACAACCATTGGCACTTTCTGTTGCCTAAGTTGTTGTGCTGAAAGATTTTTTTTTTCTTTTTTTTTTTCTTTTGTGCTCTGGAGTTATCAAAGAAAAAGTTCTGGTGCTTTTTATTATTTGAACTTCCCATTTTTATATGAATGATTTATAGCTCCTTGTGTTTTACCCAGTACTGGTTATGATGAGAGCTTAAGCATCTGTTAACAAGTTGTACAGAGTAAGGCAAGCCAGGGTTGGGGCATGCACTCGCAGGATCATATGAAGTTACTAGGCTATTGGCCTTGATGCCCTTATAAGCCTAGTTTAGCCTATGCTTAGACAAGTCAGAACCTGATGCCCCTGTCTATCAGCGATATGGATGGAATCCCAGGGGTATATTTTCTGTTTCCCATCCAGTTATCTAGGTTGCGCTTAAAAAGGGGTAAAGAGGTATTCTGCTTGATGTGGAGAAGGGAGTCTTTTCCTTAGAGGGGGGAGTCTATAGGACACAAATCTGTCCTGCCAACAAGTCTTGTTGATGTCACAGACCAGGTTGAGGCTGAGCGTGCAGGTTACTTGAGTGGAGCTTGACTTAGGATATGCAGCAGTCCCATCAAGGTGTGGTCCATGATCGCCTTGTATGCCAGACAGAGGGCACCTCTGAAGAGTCTGTATGAAACTGAGTAGAGGGATAGGGCTTTTAGCCTGTGTATGGTAGATGTTTGAGGCCCTGGATTCTACTGGTGAGGAACCTCTATGGTCTCTCCAGCTGCTGCATGTGCTTTGCGAAGTACATGCTGAAAGGGGTGTTATCCTCAGTAATGGGCCTTATAAGGGAAGAATACAGGGATGTTATGACCTCCTTGTCCCTGGATGAGATACCCCCTACTTATGAGGTGGTCCATTTAGAAGGCTTTGTGTACAATGGAAGCAACATGTTGGTCAAAAGTCAGGTTACTATCAACCTGGGTGCCCAAATCCCTCACAACTGATTGTGTGCTTAGAATGTTGTTATTAATGTAATAATTTGTGGGGACGTCACTCTCCTCAAAGGGGATAATGATGCATTTTTTTGATATTCAGCTTGAGGCCATGTTTCTGGCACCAGTCATTTGTCTGAGTGAGACCCTATCGGAGGATGTCCACATCACTAGGGGATCTGATGACGGCACCTAGTTTGTAGTCATCTCCAAACTTGGTCAGCCATAGCCCACTGGTTTTGGCCTGCACCTCAAAAAAGTATATCCCAAATAACAGAGGCCCCAAGACCAAACCCTGGGGTACACCGCTTGTTACGGGTCTACTGCTTGAGGTGGCTTCCCCTATTTTGAATATGTGGGTTCTGCCAGTGAGCCAGATTGCTACCCATCTGGTAACATATGGATTGATGCCTAGTTGAGAGAGTTTATCTGTTATGCTTGAGTGGGGAATACTGTCAAAGGATTTGGCCAGGTCAAGGTAGGCAGTGCACACAGTCTTCCCCTTGTCCATGGCTTTGGTGACGGTTTCAAAGAAGTCAACCAAATTTAGCAGACATGACCTCCCCTTGATGAAGCCAAACTGAATGGGATCAAGTGTTTGGAGGTTGCCAATGTCCTTGTTAATGAGGTCCATGATAATCCGTTCCATGGCCTTGCAGATCAGTCTAGTTAGGCTGATGGGTCTATAATTTCCCAGATCGGTGGAAGCTCCACATTTTGTGTAAAGGGATGATGGTGGCTGTCCTCCACTCAGCTGGGATGAATCCAGTACTTGGGCTTTGGTTGAATAGGGTGCCTAATGGTGCTGCAAGTTCCTGCCTGAGTTCACGTAGGATGCAGCCTGGGATGTCATCGGGTCCCATGGAGGCTGTATTTTTTGCCTTTGAGAGAGTAGTGATGACCTGTTCCCTAGATCCCTAGATATGAGGGAAGGGGGCAGGTAGTGGGGATGTCCTGATTTACTGTTGGGGGGGCAGAGGGGTAAAGTTTTCGCTGAACCTGTCAGCCAGCAAGTTTGCTATATCTACAGCATTTTTGTATGTGGTGTCCTTAACCACCACTTCTGAACAGATCTGGGTGCTTCCCTTTAAGGTTGCGGATATGTGTGAAGAAGGCCTTACGGTTGTCTCTAGTAGAGGTGGCCAAGTTTGCTTTAGAGGATTTTACTAGTGCTCTTATTTGCTTGTTTAGGCTAAGGAGAGATTGCTTCCAGTTAGGCACCTGCTCTTTCTTTGTCCTGGACAGCAATTTTTTCCTTTTGTTGTAGAGTTTGTTTATTGTAGATGTCCACCAGACAGGTTTACTCTTCCTTGCGGAGGATGATGTAGCCCTGTCTGGTATTCTGATTCCATGCATCTATATAAATGCTCATATAGTGCTTGGTGTTGTTTTGGATATTGGTGCCAGTTCCTACAGAGTGGGAGGGAGCTGTGAAGCTGTTTATACCATACCTCAGTAGGCTGTAATCAGTTTTGGAGAAGTTTTTATGTCTGATCCTAGCTCGAGGGAGGTTGGGGGAGATGGTGACTTCGAAAGTGACCACTTTGTGGTCGGATCTTACCGGGGAGGATGATACTATAGAGATGCTTCAGTGGTTACTCATGTTGGTTAATACAAGATATTATCACCCCTTGTGGGGGTATCTGCTAGCTCTACCAAGGCATTGCATTGACAAAATCAAGGAATCTCTGGGCATTTGTGTTTTGGCATGAGTAGTTCATCCAGTCTATGTTTGGGAAGTTAAAGTCACCCAGGATTAAGTTAAAGGGTTGACTCTTGATAGATTAGAACAGGTCCAAATAGGCAGATTGGGCACCTTGAGCCAGATTTGGGGGCCGGTAGCTAACTATGATTTGAATAGGGGTCTTGTCAATGGTTAACTGCACCTGGAGTGTCTCCTGTACATCATACTGTTTGACCAGCCTGGGGGTGTGTATGTCTTTAATGTATATTGAAACTCCACCTCCTTTAGCTTTACTGCTCACAGTATGGGGTCTGAATGTATGATAGGATGAGTAACCAGGTAAGGCTGGGGTGGTCTCCTCAGCTTTGAAGCAGGTTTCTGTGACTGCACTGATGTCAGCATTTTCCAGGGATAGGAATGCTTGCAGTGAATGCAGTTTCATGTTTAGAAAGCTTAATTCTGTTGTAGTGTAGTGCAGTCATTTTTGTCTCACACAAAATTTATGTGAATATATATGTATACATAAATAGTAACCTGAACGTAATAGTACTGCTGTAGTTGAGGTGGACGGTTTGACTATTGTTGAGCAGGTGGTATACTGTACAGTAAACTATATGCTGGATGTAAGCAGTAGCATGCATGTAACTTACTAGAGCATTTAGCAGGGGCTGTCTGTTGAGTCCCATACTGTAAAGTATGAATGTATTGTTTAGTTAATCAGGGTGGAAGAAGGAGACTGAGACAAAGCTTGTGTAAGTTTATAGGCTTTCCTTTCAATCCACACAAAGAATTGCTACAAAATGTAACTAGTTATCCTGTGTAGTTAAAACGCAAAACATTTAGGAGTATGTAAACTATTACTGGTCTGTTTTGTGGTAGCTGCTTGCAGCAGGATAGAAGAAGCATTTCACCTTGTTTGTGTTGCACACTGTACCAGACCTTATCTTTCCTAAAAAAAAAAAAATTTGCTGTGATTTCACCAACCTCCGTTACTGGTTTTGCTATTCAGTTTATCTATCTTCCCTTTGCAGTTTGGCATTTTTTTTCCTTAGAACATGCTGCAGTCAGGGACGTAGGGCCTCTGTGCCTTTGAATGTGGTGATATCACAGAACATTTGTGGGACATGTACACTATACTGAGACAAGACACGGGCTTCGTGCTAAGAATTCCATCTCGCAGCTTCACAGTCTTCCCTGGTGCTTAATGTATCCAGGGATAACATTGGGGGTGTCATTTAGCTATCTGAATAGTATAGCGTACATTACCCTTGGTTGTTCACCTAGATTACAAAAGCATGATTGAAAAAAGTGTACACCAAACATCTAAACCGACAAAGGGAATCAACAACAGTAAAAGCAAGTGAAGAAGTAAAAAAGGCAAGTAGGTTCCAACACAGCACACCTTTAATAACATGGAAAAACAGGGTAAGCATGATTTATTGGACTGGTAAACTACAAAATCATTACCTTTTGTTTATTTATAACTGGTGGTCACAAAAGCATGTTCTCTGCTGTTCAGAAGTGCACCTAAGACTCTCTTCTACAGTGCTTCCACTTTAAATAACTAATTGATGCAGCACAGCCATTTAAAACTTGTTCATTTGCAGAGAAGGCTACATCAGCATGATTTTCTGGCTAGAAAAGCAAAGGACATTGCCTTTTGTTCATTTACTCCCTCCCAGAAGGTTGCATAAATTTCCTTTGTAAGAATCTACTCTGCCATCATCTTTTACTGCTATACCATTTATCAACCATCTGATATGCTGTTTTTGTTTTTTCAGCTTTATTCCTGCATCATACTAACCATCAAGACCCTCTGTTGTTCAGCTGGCATATGTTGGGGCAAGGTTTGACTGAGAACTACTGTTTAGCCAACCATCAGGTTGTTTGTTCTTTTAATGTTGCTAACCTCACTGTTCATGCCCAGTTACATGCCTGGAGTACAGCATGCAACAGCAACAGTGGACATCAGTGAGGGCATGCCACTCACATCAGTCAATTCTTATATCTAGTGGTTTCCTGACTTACCCTCTCCCAACCATCTTCCCTCCACTCAGCAACTGTTTTTGCTTTTGCATATTGCAGCCCCCCACCCACAACTCTAACGTGCATTATCTTATCGCCAAACAGAGCAGTATCGGGCAGTTTAATGATCTCTGCAGCAGAAGTACAGAAAGAAACATTCTTCAATCAGTGGGAAACAGACGAGCAATACTCGATGCAAAATATTAGCACACTGTGGGGGCTGTAGCTCTGTGTTACCATTGGTAGGATCAAGATGCCCTAGATCTACCTCTTCCCCTGATATTGCCAGGGACATTCCCCCATCTTACCTGAATGTTTATAGCTGCTGCTTTCAAAGTATGGTTTTGCTTTGAATTTTCTTTAGTATGATCCTTATTTACCCTTTGATCATCTCCCAGAGCTAGCTAGATTCTTTAAAGCGAGAGCTACCTCTTTGTCTTTTGACCCTTACATTGTTGTCAACAACAGACAACCATGTCATTTTGAAACCTAGATTGCATACTGCAACTTGGCAGAGCCAGGCATATATCTGTGTTACTGTGCACTCTCTCTCTCTCTCTCTCTGTCTCTCTTCTGCACAGGAGTCAACATTACAGCACACCAGCCCCATCACCACCACCAAGGATCAGCGAGCTGGCATTACTCTCATTTCCACCCTTCCTTGGCTGACTCCTCCACCACCTGGGCACTAATTAAACCCAGGTCATCCCTCCATTTCAAAGATGACCATATGGGGCTCTCTGTTTTGTGCGGGCACGTAGTTTTTATTAACCGGAAAAAAATATACCACTGCTTTCCTTTGGTCATGTGTTCAGTTTCCGATTAGATGCACAAGTATAAATAATTAGGCTATGGATTCCTTGGTTTCTAGCCCATCATAAGGTGCAGAATAGCAAGTAATTGGAAGTGACAGAAACAGTAAGTAAAATGACAGTCTTTCTTTGAGCATTTGATCATCTTTGGTTAGTGTTAAGAGGCTAAGTTAATGGTATTACTTCCTCAGTAAAGAATCGCATGTAGTGCAGTTCAGTGTGATTACAGAGTAATGCATAAATAAATCTTTTAATTATTTTCTTTTCTTGCAGTTGTCAGATGATTATGGAACACTGAACCCCATGCGACAGGTTCCAGCTATCACCATCGATGGGATCACCCTCTCACAGTCGGTCAGTATTGCAGTCTTAATGAATGATTAAAATCTTCTGAAATGTGTGAAGCAGCGAAACTCTGAACCTAATTTTTATAACAGATTTTTCCAGGTTACATTTAATTGCATAATGGCCTTAAATTAAAACAAAAGGGTACTTTTGTAAAAAAAAAAAAAAAAATTCTGCATCTTAGCATAGAAATATACTTGTGAGGATTATGTGTTGTCTTTTAGATGACCAGAATTAATATTTGTGAAACTTTAAGACTGACCACTGCTCTCTCTGATATTCAGCACATCTCAAGTCCTTGGTATGAGGGAGGTATTTATCTTAGGAAAAGTGCATTTCTTCTAACTATACAGTGCTGGGTTGTAGATGTAAAACAGTTCAAAAATTAGACTTGTAAAATAAATTACTGATCATCCTTTGGATACAGATTATGAAATCTTAGATTCGAGGTACAGGATATTTGTAAGAGCTTAGAGGATGCAGTGATCTTTGTATATTTATTTTTTTCTAGTCAACTATTTAACTAGGTAAGTAGGCTGGTCCAAATGTTCCTGTTAGACATGACAGGGGCTGAGAATGAATAACACAAAGCATGGCTTAGAGTCCAAGCATAAAAAGATAAGCTGACTGCATGTTATACATACATGGCTGCAGAAACAAAAAAAAAGTGAAATACATAAAAGAAAATCTCAAGTACAATAATGGATACAAATACTGCACTGAACATATAACAGTCAAGAAGTTCAGCCAAGTGGTACCAAGTGCAGAGTAGAGTAGTTTAGTATAGTATTTCCAAATTAATGTGATTTTCCCATGTTAAGATGTACATTGTGGTATTTGAGTTAAATTCTGCAGTCAGTTTTTGCACTTTTCTATAGCTGTATATCTGGGCTGTCTTAATAAAAAGCTTTGTAAACTACTTAAAACATAACCCAAATAAATTTAGCATTTACCACTGGGATGTTACCTTGGGATAATGTGTGCCCATAGATTTTAATGGGCACCTTTGCTCATGAACTGTGGTGCGCCCATTAGTTTGTGGACACAACACATTTTTCCTACACTAATGCCACTAAGGTTAAAGTTTACCATTTATCCTCAGTGACGTAATTGTGTGGAAATCATGTTTCCTAAAAGTGTTTTTCTTATTGAAATACAGCAAGAAAGTGCTCCCTAACTGGGTAAATGTGCTGTTTAGCAGCTTTTATATCACATGCCGTGGTGCAAAGGTAAGCTTAGAAAAGGCTGCAAAATCACTTTATTGGTAGGGCATACTCTAGTTTTGGCAGTACATTTTTAACAAGGGTTTTCATATCTTCCACTGAGAAAAAATTAGAAACTTTGTAGCTTAACTTGTTGCATTAGTACTGTACTGTTTCTCGCTAGGACATTTAAAAAGTGTACAGTCCATAAAGCGACTGTGATATTTGTGTTCAAAGACTTTAAGTTAAATTATTATACAGAGTCTTTGTGAGAAATCTGTGCCACATTTATCAGACTTTGAAGAGTCCCAAGTACCATTGATGCTAATTTGTTGTTATTGTTAGTGTTATTGTCGTTATTGTTGTTATTATTTTTGTTACAATAATCATTAGGCATGGAGCTACACATTTTCCATATATTTGCTTTGTAAATAGCTGATCTGGCTAGCTGAATTAAGAAGGAAGACATTGTCCAAATGCATAATGAGGTGACTCTTGGTAGGAGACTATAAAGACATTTTTAATTGTTCTGGGTCTGTCACTGAAGTTAATGAGATTGAACAAAAAGGCCAGTAGTTTACAGATCTTAAGACCTTTCATCTTAAGGAATTCTGGATGAAGAGGAGTGAAATTGCATCCAGATCTTTAGTCAGGTTTTTAAAGTAACTTACTCTCTCTTTTGGATGCATTTTTTGAAATAAAATGTAGGGAAACATCGGGCTGCAAACTTCTTGGGAATTGAAAATTTGTGCCTTTTGAATAATCATGATCACCTTTATTAAAAAGGACTCTGGTATGCCAGTGTTATTTAAATATCTAAGGGCACTTCATGTTTAAGTTTTACATTTATAACAGTTGGATAAAGCCTGTGCATATATGAGTTTTTCTTCAAAATGAGAAAATATTGCTAATTTAGTTGGAACTTGAAATATTTCTTGTGTCACTGTTCAGTAGCGAAAACAAAGTAGAATCTTCACTTATGAGCTGTCTTGTATGGTGTAGCGGCATAAAGCTGTGACTGTGACCCAGATGGCCAGAATTCGATTAGAAACACAGGAACTGGAGGGATCTGTGTTCACACATCGAACAAAAACTTCATCAAATGGCTATTCCTCCAACAGTAATCTGTGAGCATTGCTTTCATTGAACAGTGAAATCATTGGAAACAAAATCATCTAACGGTAATAGTTGGCCAACAATAAGGAAGTAACCCTCATAGATTTGGTGCTGCACCCCCCCCCCCCACACAGACACACACCCCTGACTATATATACACCAACTCCAAGATCGCACTAAAGTGGGAAAAGGACACATTTTAAAAGGTTTTGTTTTGAAGTTTTTGTTTGGTGTGCAAAAATAGACCCAAACTACAGGAGTCTGGTGGGGAATTAAGTGATTGATGCCATTTTGCCCATCCTGCAAGTGGAGGGGATCAGTAGTCTGATCTGCTTCTGCCACTTACAAATGGAGGTCAGCAATTGGGAACTAGAATGAGTTTTGTTCTCTCAGGCTGGTGATGCTTGCCTTCTGTATGTATGTATGTCTGGAAACACCCATGTGTGGATGTGAGAGTAGAAGGCCCTCATGGTGAGTGGGACTCTTCACATCAGCCAACAGAGGATGGGGTTACAGTTTAGAAATTCTCCATACCGTGAAGTTAGTCAAGGCTTCAGGCTTAGCTCTAGCAGGCCAGGAGAAGTGGTAGCAGCATGGACTGAGGCTGGGCAGTGGCTGCTGGAGATGTTGGCCCTCACTTGTGGGTCTGTTTGTCTGCTGGTCCAGAAGATCTCTTGAGGGGGCAGGGCCTTGGATGACCATGCACCAAATTACCTTCATGCCTCCTAGGTTGATGGCTCCTTATCTGTTGGCTCTCTCTTGTCTCAGTTGCCACCTTGCCATTGATAGGCATTGGGTGTGAGAGGAGGGTGAATGGTTGCAGGTTGGGAGGCAGAAAGCACCTAGAAAAATAAATATTTACCTATGAAATGAAAAATCAATGTTTCTGATCCTGTCCCTGCAGCTTGTTCTCTTGTATGAGCTTAAGCAATTTGTTAGACTTCCACTAAATATTGTTTTGGCTTTGTAACTCGGAAAAAAATTCTAAGTGAATAACATGGAGCTGGTAATTAGAGGGTTAGTACTGCATTTGTTTCTGTATGCACTGTGTATTGGAAATGAGTACATAAAGTGATGCCTTCTAGTAATAGAAATTGAGTAGCACTTGTAATTTGTGGGCCAGCCAGAATAAAAGTCCATATACCACTGCATAGTTGCTTAGTTTTGGAAGGTCTCTTCTGGAAGCAGAAAAGTGAGATACATTATTTTACATTTCATTTGCCAAGCATGTACCAAAGACAAGCCTGTGATTTTGCTTTATTTTTTTTTAAATCTGGTCACTAACCTTCATGGAAATTTGCTGTTGTATCTAAACGGGATTTTCATGAGTCAGGAAATAGATGTGTTAGGGATGTACATGACTAAAATATATGATTATATATTTTGTGTTGGTGGTATTTATAGTTCACTTGAATGGGTCAATTGATTTCAGCATTGATTAAATAAATTAACAAAGGAAAATAAATTAACTCTCAAGATGCCAAAAACACTTTTGCTAAACTAAACATGGAGCTCAAGACTGATCAAATCAACCAAAGACAGATATGAGGTAAAAATAGGCACCCAGGTGAAGTATAATCACAAAGACTTTTTTAACTGTTGAAAACCTTAGATAACAATATACAACACTGTGCAGCTGTAATAATAAATGATATCCCATACACTGATCCACAGAACACAGCTAGTCTACTAGCATGCAAATTTATCTCAAACTTTACTCCCCTCTCCCAATAGTTTCAGAAAATATACCCTTACATACACCTCCCAGTCAAATCTCCCACAAACAAGTTCTGAAGGTACTATATAAGAACAAGAACACTATGTCTATGGGGCCTGATAACAAATGAGGCTGCTTTCTAGACAACCAGAAATATGACTTGTCTGATTCCCTACAGAAGCTATTCAGTATCAACCTCAAAACAAGCTTAATGCTGGATGAATGGATGACTGCAACAGTCATTCCTTTGCAGAAAGGTGGAGATTCAACAGACCCATGTAATTATAGACCCATGTGGCTGACCAGTCCCATCTATAAGGCTGTGGAAAGTGTCATTATGGAATTTAATATATTGATATTGATAACCTACAAACTCTTGGCCCATCCCAGTTCAGATTATTCAAGGGCAGGTCCTGCCTACTTAATCTGGCCACCTTATTTGAAAAAAGTTATTGAAGTAATGAATAAGTACAAAAGCATGCACACTACATACCTAGACTGCCCAAAGATGTTTGACACCACCCCATACTCCTGGCTAAATGTCATTCCCTGTGTAATTCATTGGACAAGACTGTCTCACAAACAGAACCTAGGAAGTCAGGTTGGGCAGCTATATCTCCTCCAAAAGACTTGGCTCTAGCAGTGTACCCCAGGGTTCATTCCTTGGGCCAATCGTCTCTGGCATTTACTTCTCACAGTTTAAAGCTTATGTTAAGGGTATGCTGCTGACCATGTTTGCAGATGACTGCAAACTTGGTGCCATCATCAACAACCAAGAAGGCACCAAGATCCTTCAAGTGGGCCCATCCTAAACAAACAGCTAATGTCAAACCATGGACAAAAACTAAATGCCAAGAAGTGTATAACTGTATCCTTCTGCAAGCATGATTGTCCTTGTAACTAGCACATTGAGAACACACTCCTGTAAATTGATCCCATAGCTGGGGATCAGGGAACCTGTGTCAGCAGTAAATTGTCCTTTTGATCACTGCATATCCACTCGTGTAAGCAAGTCCTTTTTTTATTGCACAGCTTAATATGTGAAGGTATTGCATCAATATAATGTTCCTTTCAATATGTACCTCTCCAAACACTTGTCACAACTAGAATGGTCACAGCACTTTCCCACTAAACAAAATCAATGGCCTAAGTCATAAAAACCATGCAGACTGTCTCTAGGCCTTGTCCTTCTTCTCAGTATCATATAAGTTACGGAGAGGTGACATCTGCCTTGTGAATAGAGCTTTAACAATCCCTGTTTTGTCAGACCTATTACCTATTCACAAATCCAGTGGTATCATAAAAACCCACTCAAGGGATCTCAATCTCTTTTGCAAAATAAATAGTCTTCCACTCCACATGAAGCAAAGTGCTTTTATTACTCTATACATATGTAACTTGGACAAATGGATGGGTAACTACAAATTC
Organism: Protopterus annectens; assembly: GCF_019279795.1. Lineage (NCBI taxonomy): Eukaryota > Metazoa > Chordata > Ceratodontiformes > Protopteridae > Protopterus > Protopterus annectens. The sequence continues at coordinate 184,043,022 of NC_056737.1, read as the reverse complement.
AACCAGTTTAGCATCCCTGTCCCCATGCATATGGGAGTCCTGTAAATGTTCCAAAATATCCCTGTTTGGCGTATCTCTGGGTTATTAGCATGCAAATACAGGAGATAAAAACTGTCTTGGCAATGTAAGGCTATGCTTCCTAAGATCCTCACAGATCAATACCCTAGTAAGTACCTATGAAGCTGTGAACCTATATATGAAATAATTTAACAACCCTAGCATCTTAAAATACTGAACAACTAAACAATCTAGTAAATTCCCAAACATAATTTTTCAAGTCTCTTGAACAGAAAAACATAACTGATGAACACATCTTTCTTTAGTTCACAAGCATATTTGTAAAATAAGCCCTACCCTAAAAACTATAAAGCTGTTTACAAATCGGTACTCCTTGTTCATAGGTGTGTACTAGGCTAATGACCCTGGAACCTTTACAAGCCTAGCCCATAGAAGTGCCCTGGCATCGTGCCACCCGACATTAGTTCCCAGTGCCTCTATCAAGTAGAGCCACTGGAGTGATCCCCGTGGTGAACTTTCTATTACCCATCCACTCATCAAGATTTCTCTTGAAGAAGGCTAGTGAGGTGCTCTGCTTGACATGTATGGGAAGTCTATTCCAGAGCATGGGCAGTCTCTGGGTTATGAACCTGTCCCTCCAGCATGTTCTGTTCATTGTGGTAATGAGGTTGAGGTCTCTGGAGCATGTGGTGCGAAGGGATTGGGATTTCTTTAGATGTAGCATTTCTAACAGAGCTGGGTCAGACAGTCAAGTAAGTAAGTCAAGCAGAGATTACCTCTTAGTAGATGAAATGAGACTGAGAATAGCTGGAGTTTTTTGAGTCTGTCTGTGTAGGACATGTGTTTAAGGCCTAGGATCCTCTTTGTGAGGTACTTTGTGGCCTTTCCAGCTGTTGCATATGTCTAGTGAGGTACATGCCAAATGGGGCATTTAAAATAAGTAAATAAATAGAGGATTACAAATCTGTACTCTTTGTTGTATACCTTAATGAACTGAAAGGAGATAAGTACAAACACTGTTCCACCTACCCCAAAAAAGTATAGAGCTGATTACAAATCAGTACTCCTTGTTAAAATAAATAAATAAAGCTCATTACGAATCTGTACTGTTTGTTGTATACCTGACTGAACTGAAAGGAGACAAGTACAAACACTCTTCCATACTTTTTGTCCTAGTATGTATAGCATACTTGCAGTGTTAAATACACTTACCTTGGGACCATCAAGTATTTATTGTGTTAATATATTTTACTATATCTCAGATATAATATTTTATTTTTCTCCTTTCCTTTACATTGTCAATATTCCCCACTGTGGTTTTTTTTGGCACATTTCTTTCCCTGTGTAGCACACTTTGCTCTGCTCCTTCTTTGCCATTCATTTTTTTTTTTGCCCTTGTCTCTCATTTCCAAGAGCTGTCACCATGTCCCTGCCTCCCACTGATTCCCTCACCTCTGCCTCCTTTACTCAACATATTTTACCCAGTTTTTCCTTTTTCCTTTCTTTTCCTTATATATGCCATTCCACACGTTTTCCTCACCCATTTCCTCAAAATTGTTTTCTTGCAAACCCCTTGATGTGGCCTCTTTTGATCCCTTTGCAACATTTCTGACAGTCTGCTGTCAACTGCAGATCCACACTATCTTCCATAATTTACTGAGGTTTCACTGTGTACACACCAAACAAGCAAAACATCCACACGTTTTCAATCTACTTTCTATGCATTTGCCCCCATACATGTAGAAAATTCTAAATTATTTGCACTCCGTTATCTCCGCCACATATGAATATCATTTTGAATTTTCCTCACCACACCTCCATTACCTTGTTTTCTTCCACTATCTCTCTTCCTTTGTACTTTTTGGAGTTCTGTGTCAGTGGTGTAGTTACCTTAATTGCATACAAAGTGTCAGACTTGGTGCTCTTAAGTCACATACTATTTTCCATGTCTCTCCCATGAGGTGGCCTAATGGTTAAGGTGTTTGCCTTAGAAACACAAAGTACAGGGTTTGAATCTCACAGTGGATAACTGGCTAGGCTTAAAATGGCTCGCAAGAGCAGTTAGCCTAGTACTAACCTATGAACTATGAACATTCTTTTTCCCACATTTTGTTCTGCTTTTCCAGTGTTACTACAATGTATCTAATTCTAACTTTTATTTTTCCTCCCCTAAGACCATGATAGATCAGACTAATCTTACTTTCTTGCATCTGTGGTCACTTTTCTCTAAATGCTGTCAGTCCTCTAAGCTCTTTTCTTTTACCTTCCGTTAGACTTGGTGTCCTTTCCATCTTAAGTAGTACAGCATTATAAAGTAATTAGCCTGTCTCTTGTAACCCATTTATATCTTTCATTAAATGAAAATCTGTCCAATATTTGACCTGCCCAGCCCTCCTTAACTCTGTTACAGCCCTTCTTTTCCACCACTTAATCTCTGCTCTCATTTTTTTTTTGGATCCGCAAGATCAGCCCAATGCATCCCCTTCTTGCACCCAGGTGACCCAATTCATTCCTGTGCCATGGTGAGAACCCTCAGACCTATTTATTCTCTAGTGGAAGGGAGAATGTGGAATTAAGGAGAGGGCCAGTCTGCAGATCCTGTGGATTGTCCTATCCCCATACAATCAACAGTCTGCAAACTTCACTGTAGCTGCCTCAGGAGGTGCACGTTCAGAAGTGCGCATTCACTTCTTTCTCACCATACAGCATGCCATTGAAGTGCAGACATGCTAGGCTGTCCTTGCGGCAGTGATACACCTGCATTCCTGCAGGTATCAGCAATGCATTGAGCCAAGCTGCAATCTTCCATCCAGGATGGGTGTGTCTGTATCTTCTGTTCACTCCCATCTTTCAGTTCCTGTGGTGTCCAGCACCAGTGCCTGTAGTCAAACTCGAATAATCTGTGGTGTAGTCGGGGCTTTATTCCTTTGAGCCATGGAGCCAGGGTCTTTGCTGCAATTTTTGATACAAATCTGCTTTCATTAGACTCCCAGTTTCCATATGGTCCGCCCTCTCTGTCAGCATCTTCTCCCAAACTTCCCCCTCATGTATCTATCTATACTTGCCCGTCTTCCTAATCCGTCTCATCTTCTCTTCCATTCTCTTCCTCTCCTCCTGCCTACTTAATGTATGACAGCTTATTACAAGTCATCCCACTCCAGGAAGGCTTTAAGCTTGGATGTTATGTGATCCTATCTCGCCTACATTCTGTACTGATGGGCTCGGAGCCGATCCCTCGGCTCTGACAAGGCACGCTTATGCTATAGAGCGAGGCCTCTTATTGGCTGAGCTATCTTTATCCCAGGATGCACCACCACTAATCCCCCAGATCTCGTTTGCCGCTTACAAGCTTAGACGTGGTCTCAACTTGGCTGGGCTAAGTACTATTTATTTAGGCTTTTTCCTGTCAGAAATTTCCTTGCTTTAAACCCAAAAGCTGTTTTAACAGCTATTGTTGTCATACGAGTGTGTATTGATAAGTTTTTGTTGAGAAATTTGTGTTTTTTCCGTCAGGGAAGGTTTCCCATTTTAGTTAGAGGGGCCTTCCCCTGTTGCTTTCCTATTACTGTTTCTTGTGTGGGTCAAGTGCCCGTTTAAGTTAGAGGGTCTTGACTCTCTCTCTCTTTCTGTGTGGTTTGGTCACCTGTATTGTGTAAAAAAAAAAAAAAAACTTTTATATTGTTGTTCTTGTTGTTCTTTAGTTTGATGTAATTCTCTTTATACAGGTACTGTTTTCGGAGTTAGTATGTCTAAAGAGCATAGACCCTCCGGGTTTAAAAAGTGCACGAGGTGTGGTTATAAAATGTCCATAACGGACGACCACTCCTCGTGCGTCTATTGCTTAGGCGCCAAGCACCTACAAGAATCTTGTAGCGTGTGTCACGCCTTTTCATCAAGGGTCCTCCAGGAGAGGAAAAACAAATTAATCCTCAAGGGGTTAATTAAGCCATCCTTCGAGGAAGCTTTATCTTCCTCTCCTTCGCCTTCAAAAAAGAAGAAAGCGTCGGCTCCGACCAGTCAGTCGGAACCGACTGCAAAAAAATCTAAGCAGACTTCTCCATCGGCTCCACGGACTTCGGAGCCGAGGGCGGAACGGTCTGCCTCGATGCCTCCAGCCTCGACCCCTCTGGTTTCGGAGCCGAGGACTGGGGCATCGAGAGGCGGGTCACCTTCATCGGCTCCACTGATATTGGAGCCGATGAGGGTTGCCGGCTCAGACTCTTCCCCCTCGGAGCCGAAGTCCTTATCGACACCGAGGGAAATTGCCTTGAGATCTCCCTCGGAGCCGATAGTGGTAGAGTCCATTCGGAGCCGGTCCCCGAGTCCATTGGAGCCGATGGAGAAATCGGTTCGGGCCCAATCGGTATCCTCCAGATCATCCAAGATGTCTGATTCGGACATCGACAGGGTGCTCCTTAGACTCTTCCAGTCTCCGGTGTTCCAAAAGCTAGTTTCGGCTCCAGCCCATTCGGCTTCGGAGCCGATGGTCCACTTCCCTACTATGGTTCCTCCTCCAACAGCCTCGGCACCGTTGAAGCCAGTGCTGGTGGAACCGGTGGAGGTTTTAGGGTCGGGCCCGACCCTTGCTCCAACTCCGGCTCTTGGGTCGGAGTTCAGTACACGGACTTCTTCCGTCGGCCCTGGGGGGGAGGCTTCGGGATTGATGTTTTCGGTCCCAAGTCTCCCTCTTGGTGCGTCGGCGGCGGGAGTACCGTCCACTGTCGTGGCCACGGAGGTGGGACCCTCCCAGGACTCTGGTGGTCCCACCTTCAGGGCTATGAGGAGTGCGTTAGCCAAATCTTCCTTGGCTACCTCCACGGTCTCCCCAGCTCCTTCCCTGCATACCGAGACTGGGTCTTTGGCAGTCCTCCTGTCCTTAGACAGCGGAGCCCCGGGGCCTGAGGTTACCCCCACTGGGGTTTCTCCCCCTCCTGGAGGTCCTTCTGAAGCCTCTTCGGAAGAACCCCCCAGGAAGAGATCGTGGAAGAGGAAGCACGTTGACTCCCCTGATGAGTCTCTTACATCAGACACTGATCTCGATGATGCAGAGGGGTCCCCTAAGTCATCCTCGGATGATGTCTCCTTTGCAGACATCCTGGAAGCCCTAAAACAACGAGGCAGCTGGCAGTGCAAACCCCCTTCTGCTGATGAGTCGGTGTTCCTGAAGGCCTTCGGGGCTCAGCCCTCCGCCTCCTGGGTGTCTCCGCCCTTCGATGAGCTCTTGGATTTAATCTGTCGAAGGGCGTGGGAACACCCAGACTCTGTGGAACCGGTGCCTGCTCGTCCGAATAAGTTCCTCTCGGCACCCCCTGAAAAAGAGTTTCTAACTAAAGGTGTGGCTGTAGATGCTTTGGTGGTGGCATCTGCTACCCAGCAAGATGTAGCAGAGGCTTCGACGTCTGTCCATCCTCCTAATAAGGAGTCTAGGAGCATGGATCGGTACGGAAAGCGCACCCTGAGTTCAGCGGCCTTTACATTAAGGTCCTTGAACTACCTTACGCACTTTACTAGATTTCAGAGGGATCTGATTAAAGAACTATCCGATACCCTCTTGGGTAACCTGCCTGAGGAGCTGGCCCAGACGGTTGGCTCTCAGCTGGCTACAATGTCGTCCATCTCAAACTCGTCCATGAGGCTCATTTCTTATACGGCCGAAGGGGCGAGTAGAGCGGCAGGTACAGGCATTGCTCTACGGAGACAAGCCTGGCTCCGCCTGTGTCATTTCGCGGAGGCCTTTAAGTCTTCCTTTGCCGATGCCCCCTTTGATGGGTCCTCCCTGTTTGGACCCAAGGTAAAGGACACACTGACCCGCTGCGAACAGGTGGGTAAGACTCTGACTGCCGTAGGGGCACGATTTTCCACTCCCTTTCAGCCTTATCCCAAGGCTAAAAGAGGAGGGAAAATGTGGTTCCGTAGATCTCAGAAGCCTTACCCCTCTCAGCAGGATGATCCCCTTTCCAGAGGCAGAGGAGGGGGAAATTCTTCAGGAAGACGCCGTCCCAGAGGCGGCAGAGGCCCTCGCAACACTGGAGACCGCGAGTCCTTTCATGGCTCTTCAGCCTTTCACAGTCCCTGAGGGACTGCCCGACTGTGCAGCTCCGGAGCCAGTCGGGGGTCGTTTTTCAAAGCACCTGAAAGCCTGGGAAGGTATCACTCAGGACCGATGGGTGCTTCGAATTATCGTCGGAGGTTACACCATCCCTTTCTCTCACTCCCCACCTCAGTCCAAAAAAATCCCGGACCCGCCACCCAGTCAATGGGATACTGCAGCCTCAGAAGTTTCAAAGCTGCTGCAAAAAGGAGTCATCCAACCGGTCCCCGCAGACCAGATCGGATTAGGGACTTACTCAAGATTCTTTTTTGTGCCAAAAAAGACCGGGGACTTGAGGCCCATTTTGGACCTCAGCATCCTAAACCGTTCAGTCAGAAAGTCCAAGTTCCGAATGGTCACCCTACAAACCATTCTCCCATTGCTGGAGAAGGGTGTTTGGATGTGCTCCATAGATCTCAAGGACGCTTATTACCATATCATGGTACATCGAGTGTCCAGGAGACATCTGTGCTTCAGCCTAGGAGGCAGTCATTTTCAGTTCCATGCGCTGCCCTTTGGTCTCACCACAGCCCCCAGGGTGTTCACCAAGTGTTTGGCAGTCGTGACTGCTCACCTGAGAAGTCTAGGATTCCAGGTGTTTCCGTATCTAGACGACTGGCTCCTAACTGCCACCTCCAGGCATCTACTACTGCAGAGCCTTCAAGCCACTATATCACTGGGCAGTTCCCTTGGAATCACCTTCAATTGGCCAAAGTCTGTGTTGCTGCCATCTCAACGAATAAGATTCATAGGGGTAGAAATAGACTCAAACCGAATGTGGGTCTATCTACCTACAGACAGAATA
>NC_056737.1:183901108-184031108 GCF_019279795.1 Protopterus annectens | reverse complement strand
CAGCAAAATAATGGGTATAGTTCCCCATACTAAAGGGGTGGCGTAAGCCACAAAACTATGGGCTAGGCTTGTAAATGCCCTCGGGCAGATAGCCTAGTATGAACCTATGAACCTATGAACCTATGAGTCTTATATTTCCATTTAAGGTCTACTTTACCACTTAATCCAATGAATCCAGACCATAGCTTTACATTCCATTCCTCTCTTGTCTACCAGACAGCCCTTTTCCAACTCAGTTCTGCTTCTTTTTGCACATCTTCTAAGCTAGATAAGTATTCCTTCAAGTCCCTACTCTTGCCATCAATGTCTTCATCCTATTTTTCCCATTCAATATTCCACAATCTATGTAGCTCTCTCTCTCTCCCCATCTGTAATACTTCCTTTTTGGGATTTACGTTCTCTTCTCCATTATCCTTTAGTATGTCACCCCCATGCAGCCTTTAACCCATCCTTATCTCTGCATCTGATCCTTACACTTTCATGTATGTGGTCTTCCATCACTACGTAACATATTTTTCAGTCACTGAACTTATCCTCCACTTTGCTAGATTCCATCTCCACCAGTCCCCCATCCCCACCCCATTCCATTTCATAGCTACCATGGAATGGTCTGAAATCTTTCTTTACATAAACTTAAATGTATCCGTCTCTTCTGATGTAAGGAACCTATCCAGCCCATTTGCCTGCTTCAGAACATTTTTTGTAAAAGGTTAGTATTTTCTCGTCCACTTTCCTCTCAGACTTCAGAAAATTCAAGCTTTGATATCGCCGTCCTACACTTGACTTGGAATTCCACTGCCCTAAACATCCTCTCCAATCTAATTTGCAGTGCAGAATTAAATTCCCTCCTCCAGTTTCATACTGATACAGACCAACAGTAACTACATGGTATTCTCTTAACCACTACAAGTTGGATGTAATATTCAGAGCATATCTTCTTTGGAGCTACTGAAACCAGAGGGTATGTTCTTAGCCTTGGGCTATGAATTACCAAAGATGGACTTGTACTTACCAGATGCAAAAGTTATGGACTTTACAAAAGGCTAGGTCTGAAAGAATAGATCCTTCCTTGCTGCCTTTCTCACCCTTCTTGCCACATTTTGGCAACAAATGTTGTGTATGTCTTATTTTACTTGCCTTAGAAAAGATAACAGATTTGAAAAGGGATATTTCTGCCGAGTATTATTGGATAGTGACAAAGTACAAAGTAGCATAGGAAAGAAGTTTTGCTTGCCACACAGCCCTACTGCCTACAGCCCTAGACCTTTGCATTACCAAGAATGGACTTACTCTTTCAGATCTAGTGTTATGGTAACAAATATCCATCCCCCAGGCTTCCTTCTTTCACCACCTCTCCTCCGAGGGAAAGTGACAGCATGTGTGGTTGCCGCCGTCACCCACCAATCCTCTCTGCCACTGCCGTTCTTAGCCAGTAGTCAAACATAGGTTACCTGAGCAATGGTCTGAGCTTTATCTTTGTACATTGCTGGTGCTAGCACTAAGCTGAAATTGTTTGCAGTATGTGCCACAACAGTGGAACTAATGATGTTGCCCATGATTGTGGGTTGGATTTTGTCACTATAGTTGCATTCTTACAGCATTCTAATAGTGTTTATGAAATGATCTAAGGCAATGTTCATGTTTTTATGTATTAATTTATTTATTTATTAAAATAGCTTGCAATAATACAATACCTGGATGAAACAAGACCCACTCCAAGACTGTTGCCAGATGACCCAAAGAAACGAGCCCAAGTGAGGATGATCTCTGATGTCATTGCTGCTGGGATACAGCCTTTGCAGGTAAATGTGAGTCTATACATTTATTTAGAGTTGGTCTTACTGCATATCAGAATATAAACTGTCCCCCCATCTCACAATGACCATCAAGCCCCCTCACTCAGATATCTAGCTTGACCAATTCTTTCCACAGACAAGAAACCACCAGTCCATTTGTTCACCCTGAGAAGCAGGAGTCAGGTGCTGAGAATGGTGCTGTCATCTGCCGGGAGGGTATGTATGTATGTGTATTGTCATTGTTGTTTATACTCCTAGCCCCACCCCAGGTGTATTGTGAGCTGCACAGTAGTTGCTACCATGAAGTGCATGTATACTATTACACATGCCAAGTCTTCTGGCCGATCATCACATCACTTACACCCCTTGCAGTATATGCACACTGGGTGCTTGGTGCAGATGATACACCTACAAGCCTCTAGGTGTTACCAGTCTTTAGTACTGAATGTTATTAGGTCTGAATATTCTAGTTAAGAGGAAACAAGCACTGGGGATTGCACTGGAGGCTGGAAATGGCGGCCCAGCCTGCACTGAGGTTTTATACAGATCCTCTTTCTCATGCCACTAAAAGCACTGAAGTCAGTGTTAAGTGGGATGGTCAGTGGCTTATTTATTAAACCGGAAAGTGCCTGCACAAGTAGTAATATCCCTTTAACATATTTAAGCTTCTAGGTGTTATGAAAATGTACTTGTGGCAACTCAGCACAGGTGTGAGTTGCTGAGTTTTATCATTCATTTCTAGGTTTGATTCCTTCAGCCTCCATATGACTACTGTGCAATTCTCAGCAACTCAGATAACTAGAGTGTGCTTCCAGCGCGCCTCTTAAAAAAGTAGGCACTTGTGCTTTCTGGGTGTGTTTTATAAACAAATTTAAAAAAGACAACATTAAGGGGATCATCAATTTGTTTTGTTATTTTCTGAAAACAAAACTACTAGTGCACTAGAAGAGCTAGAAGATTCTAGAAGATTATCCAAAGACAATCACAAGGCATGTTTTAGTTGTTTGTAATCTCAGAAACACATTGCAGCAATGCGCTGAGCTGATTGTGAATGTTACCTACACTAAGGCTGAAGATGCAGCAAACCTAAAGGCTTATAAATTTAGCTCTAACTTTAGCCCCCCCCACACTCTCTCTCTCTTTTCCCTCTGTCTGTCCCTCAGGATGTACTTGAAACTGATTCACTTCAGCTGTCACACCAGACCAAGTCCTGAAAGTGCTATCAAACGCTAAAAATACTGAATCGGACAAGCCTGACAATATTCCTGGATGCATTTTAAATACAGTGAAGCACGATTTAGCCACATACCTAACCACACTCCTTCAAGCTCAGTCTCCATGTAAGTTCTGTAGCTCATTATGTGTGTATATACCTTTAAGAAGCTACCCAAGGGCGTGCACAAGTGTGTAAATACTGAGAACATGGAAATCTGACTGCCATTTTGTAGTTAGTTCAAAAAAGTCCTAGAAGGGGCACGTCAGGTGAATCTTAAGCTCAGTCCACACAAATGTAAATTCAGGCTACAAGAGGTTGATTATGTTGGTCATTTATTTACTAGTGTATGCCTATGACCAGACCCTTCAAAGCAAACAGCCATTCTTGAGATGCCAGCTCCAGACAATGTTCAAGCCCTGCAACATTTTCATGGCATGGTCAACTACCTAGGCAAGTTCATTCCAGACATGAGCCAACTATCAGCACCACTCAGAGCTGACACATAAAGATGTATCCTGGTCTTGGTTAGAGCAACACCAGAGAGCATTTGATGTCCTGAAACAGAGAATTGCAAGTCCACCAACTCTCAGATACTATGATATTCATTAGCCAGTTACACTTTCCTGCGATGCTTCGAAATTTGGTCTTGGTGCAGTCATTCTACAAGAGGATCAACCTTTTGCCTACGCATTGGGAACTCTTATCCAAACTGAGATGCAGTATGCCCAGATTGAGAAAGAGCTTTTGGCAATTGTGTTTGCATGTTCAAAGTTTTCTGATTATGTTTATGGTAGACCTATCCAGATCAAAACAGACCACCAACCTCTAGTCACTATCTTGAGAAAGCCAGTGCATTCAGCTCCAGCCAGACTCCAATGTATGATGCTGAGATTGCAAAAGTACAATTTCAGTCTTGTCTACAAGAAAGGCAGACTTCTTTATCTTGCTGATACATTATCCAGATCACCCAGAAATACCACAGAACAGCATGAGAATGTGAACTTTGTGTTTGAAGTCACGGAAGTGAGAATTTTTCTTCCCCATGTCTTGAGCCCAGAGATCAAATAGCCACAGATCCAGTCTTACAAAGGCTCATCCAATTTATCAATCAATGATGGCCGCCAAATCTAATTTACCCTTGAGAGGTGCAGCCTTATTTTCCATACGGAGGATGAGATTTTGTCTGATAAAGGGATCATAATGAAAGGTCTGAAAGCAATTGTTCCAAAGTCCTTGCAACCAGAGTACATTACTGTCTTGCATCATGGTCACCCAGGACCAAATCTACCAAAAGAATGGTGAGAGGACTAGTATTTTGGCCTGCTGTGTCACAGGACATTGAGCAAGCATTTTCATTTTGTTCAGTAATAGAACCACTTCAGCTTAACCAGATTCTGGAACTACCTTGGTCGACAGTAGCTGAAGACATCGAGTGGAATGGTCAACATTATTTGGTGTTAATAGACTCTTACCCAAATTGGTTCGAGATTGACTTCTTCCTAACCTAGCATCCAGCGCTGTCATTACTAAGATGAAGCATATTTGGCAGTACATGGTACTCCGCACAAAGCCATTTCGACAATGGCTTGCAATATACAAGCCAACAGTTCAAAAGATTTGCTGAAGAATGGGACTTGACTCATGTTGCAAGTAGTCCTGAGTACCCACAGTCAAATGGTTTGGCAGAACGTGCAGTTCAAAGTGCAAAGCAGTTACTAGAGAAGTCAAAATGAAATAATAGTGATGCTTTCCTGAATCTCTTGAATCTCAGAAATGTTCCTCGTGATAAACATCTTGGTTCACCTGCTCAGAGATGTCTGTCGAGACAAACCAGAACCACACTACCAATCAGTAGTCCATTGTTGGTTCCATGTATGTGCCAATAACAACAGATCAGTGAAAGCCAATCTGTTGAAGCACTAACCCAGAAGCCTACTATGATAAGACCAACAAACCACTCAGTCCCTTATGAGAAGAAGTGTTAAGGATGCAAATGTCCAAAGGTTATGATTAGATTGGTGTCATGAAGAATATTGATCCAGAGCTGAGATTGTACATTGTGGAATCAGAAGGAGCAGTCTTTAGGCAGAATCAGAAACATATTGAGACCAGTGCCCGAGCCTATACCACAGCATATAGCCTGTGAGAAAGACTTTTTATCTCAGAGTGAGTTGTCCAGTGTTCCAGTTCCAGAGGACATTTCAATCCCTGTTATGAATCCATAAGTTCCTGATATGAGTTGTGCACTGCAGACTGTCATTGTTGCTAAATTTGGTCCTGTTATGTTACGAGATATGGTTAAATCTGTAAACCCTGTAGCAGATATGAAGCAACTTGGACATGAACATTGTGTTTTGATAATGTCCAGCTCTGATATTGTTTGTATAAAGGGCAATTTTTTTAAGGAGGAGGATGTAGATCAATATGTGTGTATATACCTTTAAGAAACTATCAAAGGGCTTGCACAAGTGTATAAATACTGAGCATGTTCAAGTCTGACTGCCATTTTGTGGTTAGCTATTGCGATGAAGCATGTGTGTATGTAAGGTCTGTCTGTTAACTAGTTCGTTCATATTTAATGATGCTGCTATCCATCCTGATGTGTTTGTGTATTAAAGCATCTGAATGAAACCCCAGGCCTTCTTGTCATATGAGTTAGAGACGAAGGAGCGACTGAGGCTCTAAGTGAATTGAGAACAAGTACAGTCACTCCCCTGTATAACAGAGGACCCTTCCACATATCCAAACATCTGACCAGCCTAATATACAAAGCCAGAAAAAGATTTACCATGAAATTAATCTGTCAGACCATAGGGAACCGCCAAACATTGGAACGATCTCAGTTTGGATTCATCAAGGGCAGGTCATGCTTACTCAACCTGGTGGATTTTTTTTATAAGGTTACCAAAGAAATGGATGAAGGCACAGTGGTACACACTGCATACTAACCTGGCCAAAGCTTTTGACACAGTTACCTACTTACAAATAGTAGAAAAGCTAAGCAAACTGGGAATAAACTTTTTTATCACCTGGATTGCCCACTGGCTCATAGATTGGATGCAGATGATCAAAATTAGGGGTTGTTACCTCCACAAAGAGACAAGTCACCAGTGGTGTCCCCCCAGGGTTCTGTTGTTTAGCATCTACTTTTCTGAAGTAAAAGCAGCACAAGAGCACTGTCTGACTAAGTTTGCAGAAGACTACAAGCTAGGAATAGTCATTGAATCTCCACATGAATTGGCAATCCTGCAAGATGGTTTGTCTCAAATAAATAACTGGTGCCAAAAATCATGGACAGAAACCAAATGCCAAAAAATGCATTATTATATCCTATGGGAAGTCATCTACTTCAGGGAACTACCTTGTTGACAGTATACCCCTAAGAGTTAACCCAGTTGTTCAGGATTTGGGAATTTATGTGGACAGTGACCTAACTTTTACCCAACTTGTGTCTGTTGTAAGAAAGTCTTTCTGTACAGCACAGCTTATTGGCAAAGGGAGTCTAGATCTAGGGATGTCTGCCCCCTTTACTCAGGCCTCATTAGGGCAGTCATTTAATATAATATTCCCTTTGGCATGTTATCTGTCGAGACATACAGCAAATGGAATGCCTACTGAGATACCTTGTTAAAAGGATACAAGGCCTAAACAACATGTCCTACATGGACTGACTCACAGCCATGTCACTATACTCTGTAAAGACTGCTAAGAGGTGACCTGTGTCTGGCATAGAAGACATCATCCGACCCATTACTGATGGATTTACTGCATGTTAGCAAGTCAAATGGCATCATAAATACTCAGTTTAAGGATTTAAACATCTTCTGCAGCATCAACAGAAAGGTTAGGAGGGACAGGTATATCTCGCAGAGGACACTGCTGCTGTGGAACAGATTTCCCACCCGCATAAAACAAAGTTCATCCCTGTCCAATTTGAACAGCAGCTTAGCTCTATGGATAGGAAACAGAAAATTAACCCCAGGATTGCCCCTGTAATAGTAATGGACAGAGGCAGCTCCTAAATGCTTTATCACATGCATGGGTCACTTCACATTATCTATAGTATGATCCCAGTTATTCTCATTGGGGTAATATACAATTATCGATCATGAGATGGGTAAGACCAATCTATAGTCAAATGGGATAGGTTATTTCGAGCACAGAAAGGGAAATCGGCTGCACTTAAAATGGCCTGCAAGGGCAGCTATCCTAGTACTTGTCTCTGAATATATAAGAATCACTAGGACACGTTCTAGACATCAGATCATGGTAAACGTGGGTGCTAAGGTGCTGGTATAACACAGTACTGCAAGAGTGCTCTCAGGGTGAGGACTGAAATTAACTTGAAGAGATTTTAATGAGGATCTCCACTCAGGAAATTGTTTTACATAGCTTTGTGATGCGTGGCAAACAATTGCCAAACTACATATATAAATACTAGCATTACTCCACAGTGAAAAAGCAAATGATAGACATTTTTGTAGGGGGAAATTTTTCTGCTGCATCTCACTCCAGCATATTGTTCCTTTTCTTGTGAGGTTAGCCCATTTCAGAGAAACCGCAAAACCTGTTGTCTTCAATTTTTTTCAAGGTAGTATGATCTCATAGTTAAAGTTTTTTAGCTGGGGACTTGGAAATGCATTGACTTGTTCCCTGCAAAATGCTTAAATCCTTCTATTTTTTTTCTTTCTTTCAGTTTTTCTGTTTTATCAGAGGTCTGTCTTCTGATTCTTTTTTTGCTTACATCTTAACCACGTGCATGCATTTATTCTAAGGACTCGGTTTAAGCAAAAGAAAAACAAAACTTACATTAATGTGCTGCCTCCACACACTGAGCAGCATATTTCATCACTTTCGTACTCGCAATGTAGCTGACCGTTTTATTCAACCACCAGATACAAGAAGAATTGAACTTTTATCATTGTGTGTGTTAAAGTTAACTCTTGATGCATGGTATTTTCTAAGTAAATATCAGATAAATAATGCACATATAATATTCTGTATTATTTGCTTATCATTCAGTATTCTGAAGGCTATTATTGTGTAATTCAGCATCTTGAAACTTGAGATAAAGAACTTGGTCTGTTACAAGAGCAGAGCTGACTAAATTGTAAAAGGAACATTAGTTCTATCATCTGGTAATTGGAGCACATTGACTGTAGCTCTTTCAAAGAGCAGAATTATTTTTTGATGCTCTGTAGGTGGCAGTGTTCAGATGGTGATCACTAGAACCTGATGAGGAAAAAGCAGTCCTGAACCTAGCATTCTCAGTTTGGGTAGGTAAATGGTTCAGATCTGGAAGTCTACAATTGTTTCTGAATAAGTGATCCAGACAGTAAGCTTCAGAATCACGTTAGCTGCAGAATTCTGTCGGTCAAAGATGAGGGTCCTAGGTTTCTAGATGTGATAATGGAAAGCTTTTTTGTATTCATTTATTCATACCTACTTAATCCGGTGCTGAGCCACAATATTTTCTTCAGTCTGTGTCTCTGAAGCTGTCAGTGCATAGGCAGTAGATCTGTCTTTTTGTATTTATACTCTCCTGGGACTTTCTGGGGTTGTATCCATTTGTAGAATCATGGGTAACACTGCATCATATTATTTGAGTGTAGGTACAGTCAGTACAAGTCTCTTTAGTATGCCAACGCTTCTAGCTTGATCCTGTGATGACATTAAAACTGTATTTTGCTCATATGTCTGTCTTAGAATTTCAGTTACATCTGACAAGTGTGGTATAAACTACAGGTATTTACTATATCCAAGAATCACAATACTGAGGGTTTCTCTGTTGGAGTTTGCATATTTACAGTGGCGTGGAGTCAAGGCCACCCACAGGCAAGTGCAAGGGGGTGCAGTTGCACCCCCCTGGAACTGGCTGGACGGGAGATTAATTTTCTTTTAATTAAAAAAAATAAATCTGTTGTTTTTTGTAAGGGCGTTCTTTAGGAAAGGTCCCAGTCTCATAGTGCATCACGTCTGTACATGCATTGTCATCCAACCGCAATTTTAAGTACTCTTCCGCAAAGCAAAAATTGTAAGTCTTCAAGTTTTGCTGCTTCTTCACGTGTTCTGGGAGAATAGTTCTGAGTTTTGCTTTGATCATCATTCAAGTAAGCGTGTCTGGGAGTTTTGCTTCAGTCAGTGTGTGTATGTAGAGAGTAGGTGTGTAAGTGTTCCCATTTGCTTTTGCTGCCAGTTCCAAGGTCTGCTTCGATCATTCAGTCATTTGTGACTTGTTGCGTTTGGCTGTGGGGGGTGGTGAGTGTGAGAGTGTGTCCCCGATGCCCCAGTTAGGTATACCTGGTGGTGTTACACAGGTTCAAACCCCGTACGTTTGGTACAAAAAACAAGAGCCTGATTTCTCTACCTGTACCACCACTTCTGATTCAAAGAGTCCTTAGCTCTCAACTATCCATATTTTCACAGAATGTCTGG
Organism: Protopterus annectens; assembly: GCF_019279795.1. Lineage (NCBI taxonomy): Eukaryota > Metazoa > Chordata > Ceratodontiformes > Protopteridae > Protopterus > Protopterus annectens. Next base: position 184,021,661 of record NC_056737.1, on the reverse strand, counting down.
AATGTTTGGCTCATACTTTTCTTCTGCTCCTCTTAAAACGTGGTTTTTGGCAAATAACTGAGAACTGAATTCACTAAGTAATGATAGGCACTAACTCCCACCAGGTGATTTTTATATAATTTCTGATACTTTTCTATGCATTGTTCCTGTTTTGGTTGTACTGTTTTTCATATGCATTTATGTGTGACTGTGTCTTTACCAATGTGCTACATGCTGTCCTACTTATCCTACAGAATGTAACCTGTAGGATACATTTATATAACTAAAGATAAGCTCCCTTTTGATACTGTTAGCTTGTAGTATTACTTAGTGAATGTACAATGTCTAACTGTTGAAGTGTTAACTATTGTCCTAATTATCTTACTGTCTATGCGGGCTTCTTGCTACTCACTACCACTGTTGTCTCTCTCTCTCCCTCAAGTACCCTGATCTTCACTGTGCTGTTCCAGCCTATAATTCTTCTGATAATCTACCTACCAGCTGACAAAGGACCCATGGTTTTGTCTTGTTGCCTCTACTCCCTGCACTCTCTGTTAAGGAATTGAGAAAGTATGTTTCCATGGCCTACCTGTAAAGCATAGTACTGATCACTGTAGCTTTAGGGGTTCTAAAGTAAGCTCTGAGGACAGTCAGCCAGTAGCCTCCCTCCCCCCAAACTAGCTACCTTGTTGACCTTACTACTACATCATCTAATAGTATCCCTCTTACTACCTTCCCCCTTTTTGTAATCTGCCATAGCCTATCTTCCTTTTGTAGCTGCTTGTACTTCTAGCTTTGCCCTGTAGGTGGCACCCCTATCCCTTCCAAGATTTATTCTGCTTTTCCTTTGTTCCTCTGCTTTATCTATTTTAAACTTCTTTGACCTTAAACGACTCCAAAATTACAATATACCCTCTATTTTAACTCACTGTACTCTCCGGTGTCTCTAACAGACCTCTAACTTTTCTCTGCTCCTTCTCTCCTTAGACATACTTGACTTACCTTCTAGACAGAGCTCTACTGATTGTTTCTCCTCCAGCTGCTCCATAGTCTGTTTCTACCTGCTCCGTTCGCCCTACGGGCTCACTCCGCTCCCCTACCCTACCCCCAATTCCCACCCACCCCCACTGCTCCTACACTTATACTTCACTGCCACTCCCCCTTCCTATCTTCACCTATCACATACCACTACATCACCAAGCCACTCCCATAACTCTCTCACCTGATTAGTACTACTAATCTGTCTTTCTTACCACTCCCTCTGTCTTCTAACCTTAACTTCACTACTCTACCTCCTATCTAACCCTGTTAACTACTTACCAACTTAACTTATAACTTGCTCAACATCTTCAAACACTTTGTCTCCTTACTACAATACATAGTAACACTAACTATTCCCTACTTAAATCCTCTTACCATGGCTTCTACAAATAAAATTAATTTAACCAAATTACTACTCTTAACTACCACACTAGCAATTCTTACCATACCATACTCACTTACCTCCTATGAATATCTTTCATTATCTGAACAAAACCATCATAACCAACAAACTTTACCATCCTTATTCACCTTCTCCCTTAACCATAGTAACATAACCTATGTTTCTAATTACTCTTTACCTAAATTCCACAAAACAACTCACATTATTTACTTCTCTACCAAGAAGACTCTTAATAGCCTTCATAAACTCTTAAAATCTCTACAATACCCCCAGCAACACCCCTCCTAGATGGTGACATTCATTAAAACCCTGGCCCCTATACTGTCACCATAACTAACCCTACCAATGTGACAGTACCTATAACTTCTACAGTTATTAAACCAACTAACTCTCTTCTGATAGCTCACCTTAACATAAGAAGTATAAACAATAAAATTTCCCACCTGCATGCACTCCTTGATGTACACTCATTTGACATTCTATGTCTTACAGAAACTTAGCTAAAACCATCTACTCTCGACCAAGAAATTAGCCCTCCTGGCTATAACATCCTCAGAAATGACCGTAAAATGAAAAAAGGTGGGGGTATAGCCATTCTTTACAAATCGCACCTACAAATTTCCCTCATTAATGTGCTCCCATCAATAGATACCAAAAACCCTAACTATCAAACTCCAAATCAATAACTCTAAATCAATCTATATAATTTGCATGTATCTACTTCCAGATAACAATACAAATTCTCTAGAAAACTTGCTTAGTCATTTCTCTACCCATCTACCCCAGGAGACCATTGTACTTGGTGATGTTAATATAGACTGGTCTTCTTGTAGTTCTCTCAACCCCACCAACCATATAAACCTCTTTGGATTTTCTCAACTAATTACTCCTACAAGAATCCATAAACCCACTAACAAGGAAAGTACTCTGGATTGGATCCTTATTAACAGCCACCCTGAATCTTATATTCCAGGAACCCTCCCAGATGATATCAGTGACCACACGCTTACCTACATTATTAAACAAAAAATCCACATTCCCTCCACACATAATCTCAAAACCTCCCGGTCAAAAAAAAGTTTTAACCCAGACAGCTTCTTAACCGAATTGCAAGCTTGTGACTGGTCACCACTAACCTATCTAGAACTAGACGAAGTAGTTACCTACTTCAACACTAAATTTCTTAATATCCTAGACTCCCATGCCCCTTATCGCTCAACTAGAATAAAAACCAAATGTGCCCCCGGCTCACAAAACAAACCAGGCAAAAGATACACTTCAGAAATAAAATCTGGGCTAATTGGAGATCTACCAAATGTCCAACAACCCACCTCCAATTTAAACAACTAAGAAATTCCACCAAAAAATATATTCTTAGAGACAAAAAAGATTACTACCTCGGCCTCCAACAAACCAATCAACAAACCCCACAAAAATTCTGGAGTGGGATAAACAAACTTCTTCAACCAGGCCACACCACCACTCCAAACCCAACCGGTTTCAATAGTAACAACTCCAACCTGATCCCTGATGCCTTTAATAACTACTTTACAGAAGCCATTCAAACCCTGGCCAATTCTTTACCTCCTCTCACTGCTTCTCAACCAAATATATGCAATACTTCTTTACCTACCTTTCAAATACAACCTGTATCTACATATTTCATCTGTAAGCTACTTCAAAAATTGAAGCCTTGCACCCCTTCTGCTGACCAACTCCCATCTGAATACCTAAAAATAGCCGCTAAAGCCGTAGACTATCCCATCTCTAGCCTTATTAACAGATCTATCTCTGAGGGCAAAATCCCTGCTCTATGGAAGATATCCCATATCATCCCTCTACATAAAGGAGGACAATCTACTGAGCTTTCTAACTCTTGCCCTACTGTCCCCATTAGCTAAGATAATGGAAAAATATATTCACAAACAGCTACTCAACCACTTATTACAAAATAACCTACTAGCAAACTGCCAACATGGTTTTAGGCCGTTCCACAGTACATCAACTGCCCTTCTATCCTTTATTGACTATATAAATAAAAATCGTAACAATAACTCATATTCCTCTGCATTATTTATTGACCTGTCAAAAGCTTTTGACATGGTTAACCACAACCTACTGCTAGACAAACTAAAGGCTCACTCTCTAGATCCTCAAGCCATACAATGGTTTAGATCTTATCTGGAAAATAGACAGCAAGCAGTACTTTGGCATAACATCCTGTCTTCACTACTACCAGTAAAAATAGGAGTACCCCAGGGCTCTATCTTAGGTCCCCTACTCTTCTCCTTATTTATTAACAACTTACATACTAACATACCCCAAGCCACCTGTATTCAGTATGCAGATGACTCCACCTTAATCTGTACAGCCAAGAGTATAACCTCTCTCCACTCTCTCACCCAAACTGTTTTTAAGAAGGTTGAAGACTCGTTTATGCAACACTGCCTCCTCCTAAATCCCAAAAAAACAAAACTGCTACTCTTTACTTCTACTCATAAATCACCTGTTCCTTCCTTCTCTATAACCTCTAACAATGGTACCAACATTACCCCAGAGACTACAACCCGCCTACTAGGTGTAACTATTGATAATCAACTCAACTATGATGTACACATTAACTCAACTATTAAGTCTGTCAACAAAAAACTTGGCACCCTCTATAGATTAAAACCCTTTCTTACCCCTCCTGCAAGAAAAACAATTGCCCAGACTCACCTCATTTCCACCCTTTTCTATGCCTCTGTTATATACACCAACCTATCCAAAAACAACCTCTCTAAACTCTCTACCTGTTATAACAGCATAACTAGATTCATCACAAACTCCCCCTTTAAAACTCACCACTGCCTTAACCTCAAACAGCTTGGCTGGCTAGAACTTCATAACCACATACTGTATCAACAACTACTTATTACTCAAAAGATCCTATACCACCCTAATAATACCCCTATCTTCACTAATCTTATTACACCTTATACGAATCTACCTACACTACGCTCTGCTAACACACTTCTAGTCTCCTCTAATAAAGCTAACAACAAAGCTGGGGATTCACTCTTCTCAAACACTGCAGGAAAATTCTGGAATCAGCTTCCTGCTGACTTAACTTCCCTTGCTTCTACTTCTCTTTTAAAAAAAACATCTTAAAGAACATCTCAAAGCTCATTGGCTCTGTCCATGCACTAACCCAGATTGACATCTTTTCTCACTTCTATCCATAACCCCTATACACGACTACTATAACCTCTACCTCCAAATTGACTTACTACTATTGACTCTTACTCGGGAATTTTAGAGTAATATATATATTCTTTTCCCTTTTCTAAGACTTGCTTATACCTTCTACTGTGAGTTGTAGAATTGTTTAGTTTAATTTCCACTAAAAGTGTTTAGTTTTACAAATTTATTTTATAACTGTTCTCTATCAGAGTGCTAACTCTGTATTGTACTTCTCATAGTTATATGCATTGTTAAATTTCCCATTTTTTTTTCTTGGAGCTTTTCTCCCTGGGCCTCTACTGAAAATGGACATATATCCAGCTAGACTAGCCCGGTCAACAATTGTAAAATAAATAATAAATAAAGTTTCAGTCTTCGTATCTTTCAGGAAACTCATGGTAACACAAAACATTTTATTCTAGCAACTTGTTAAGATTATACAAGCAATGTTTAAAATGTCTCCCTGGTTTTGGGCCTTTGTCCCTCCCCAATAAATGTTGACTTTTTTCCAAATTTCTTGTGCTGTAAAGCTGAGAGATATAGTTCAATGTCAAGTGGATTTTACAAGGAGCTGAGAGCTTCAGGGGAAGAGAAGTTTACTGCTGCTTATACCAAGTTGGTTTGCACTGTTAGTAGTACAACAGGTAGTGTACTTGTTTTTGATGCAAAAGGCTGTGGGTTCTACTCCCACATTATGTAGATTGCTGATACTGTACTTACTGTGTTGTACTTTAAAGGGGGTGGAGGCTGCAGTCCTGAGAATGTCCTTTTTTGGAGGAGATGCCTAGTAACTACAAACCTGTTATCGGTTTGCTATCCATTCCCTATTGCGATATGACAAACTTATAATTTTTAATGTAACATAGGGAATTTATTCTTCAAGGGCAACTTACACTTTATATTTCATTGTTTCGTCTACAAATAAAGTTGTTTGCTAACAGCAACCTCTTCATTAGTTAGAGATCTCTTTAATGTAAAATTATTTAGATGACTTACTTCTGCAGAGATTGTGCATATTTACTGATACTGGTGGATTGTAATGACAGAAGTTTGAGTAGACTTTTATGATGGAAATGTTCTGAACTGGACAGTTTTGTCATTATTGTTTCATTGGTTACTGGAAAAATGTTCAAAACAATAAATTTAAATATGCTCCAACAAGTGTGCCCTATTATACAAGGAATATAATTTAATACAACCAGGAAGGTGAATCAAAGAACACATGTATGCTTGCATGGTCCTAAATATGTGTGCAAGGGGCCTATGATTTGAAAATTGTCAAAAGGTAAACTTTATCTGTCTCTAACCAGATGCAGTTTCTCTGAATGTGAGTTTTAAGGGCAGAGAAGTTTGAATGCTAAGTCTGTTTTCATTGCGAGTCTGTATTGCTTTGTTTAGCAGATGTCTGTCAGTGTTTGTGCTATAAAATTAAAGTTTTAAATGAAAGCCAAATAATCATTGTAGAAGTAAAGCATAAAGCAATATGCACATTAGTGTTTATGGTAAATGGGGAGAAATAGCTAAGTAATGGGACACTGGAATGGCTGCAGGGGGGAGGGGTGTGTATGGGGATGCCCCATTTGACCATGATTTTGTGAAGGGGGAGGGGTAGCAAACTCAGACAGCCCCGGGCGGCACAACTCTAGATACGCCATTGTTTGGACTGTGAATGAAGGTTACAAGTGAGAGGTGTGTGTGTGTGTGTGTGTGTGTGTGTGTGTGTGTGTGTGTGTGTGTGTGTGTGTGTGTAGGAGGGAGGTAGGTGTATATGTGTGTGTTTGTGTGTAAGTAAGAGGGAGAAGGATTGTGTGTAAGGGGGGGGGGGGTAATACCTCACAATTATCTAGATTTCTGCCTTGTATTTTTAGTTTGTTTCTCATAAAATTGTGTTGTTTTTTTTTTTTTTTTTTTTTTGGCAATTCACTGAGGATTGATGTCCAAAAATATTGGCAGACATTTGAGTTTTAGACTTCATATCCTTAGAAAATGCATACTAATGCAAAGCTTGTTCTATCCACTTTCTAAGGAGGTAGGGGTATGTATGTGTGTGTGTCCTACTTAACTGTACAAATTTTCACAGAATGTCCAGAGTTTTGCCTTATATTTTTGGTCTGTTCCTCATAAAAGTTGTGTTTTTTTTTTTTTTTTGCAAATCACTGGAATGACCTAAGGATTAAAGTTACTAAATAATGACATATTTGAGATTTGGACTTCATATCCTTTAAAAAATGCATTTTAACACAAATCCTATTACTCTAGCACCTTTTTAAATGTGTCCCTAGTGTTGGTCTTTATTCCCAACATTATAACAGACTTTATCCAGATTTCTTGTGCTAATAGATTGAGAGGTTTTGTGTGTGTGTGTGCGTGTGTCTGTGTGTGTGTGTGCAGAGGTGTATGTATAAGTGGGAGGTAGCATACCCCTCAGCTGTCCAGATTTTTACCCCATATTCCTCCTAAAAGGATTGAAGTTGCTAAATAAGATATTTGAGTTTTAGACATCATACATCATATCCTTTAGAAAATGCATACTAACACAAATTCTGCTATTCTAGCAATTTTGTAAATTCATGAGAGCAATGTTTGTGTGTGTGCGCGTGTGTGTGCCTAGTTAGAACTAGCAGGTGGAATTTATTTTCAAGGAATTGTGAGCCTCAAAGGAAGAGAAGTTTACTGCTGCCCATGCTAAGTCTGCCTAAAACGTGCAACTGTTTTTTTTAGCAAATGGTATCACTATTACGGTATAACATATTAAAGCAGTGTTAGTAGCACAGCAAGTAGCATACTTGCATCTTGATGTAGAGGTCTGTAGGTTGTACTCCCACAACATGTAGATTTGTATTTTAAGGGGGTGGGGTGCTGCATTCCTGAGTATGACCTCCTTTGGATGAGATGCGTAGTAACTATGAACCTGTTTTTCAACTTGCCACCCATTCCCTATTGCAATGTACCAGCTTACCATTTTGTTTAATGTAGCATAGACAATTTATTCAGAGCTTCTCCTCCGGGTACTGCGTTTTCCTCCCACATTCCAAAGACATGCATCTGGGGCGTTTCTCCCCGGGCCTCAACTGAAAATAGGCTCTGTCCTAGTTGGACTTTCCTGGTCAACAAATGTTAAATAAATAAAAGCAAAATAATTAAATAAAACACCATTTTCAGTGCTGGATTGCAAAATGACATCACATACATCTGGTCATCTGACTTCTGGTTCCCATACTACCCCCCCCCCCCCTTTACTAGAAACTGAAACAAAATTTCACATATGTGTTACCATACACACTAAGATGTGTTACAGCATCTAAAAACCATAAAACCATCTCAACACTTCCACCCTTTCAGGGTAGCAATTAGTTCACTGCTAAGGACAGTATAACAGGATGGCTGCAATCAGAACTGTAAGATAAAATCATTTTGGCCTACCAGGTAATTTAATTTCAGACTATTTTTCAAAGTTAGCTTGAATGTGACTACCTCTTCTCTTCCAGTATCCTCTGTTACAATATTAATTTCAACAGTTATAATACAGTCTAACATACAGGTAAATTTCTTTTATTGTCCGGCAGGGCATACTGTTGGTACGTTTTTTTTTTTATCCAAGCACTTTTACAAATACATTTTCAACACAAGCACCTGTACAAATCAGTTTGATATATAAATGGCATAACATTTTCTACAAAGTTCCAGCTAGCTATGCTGGCATATGTTGCACATTCACTGCCCTACTTCTCCTGGCATAGCTGGTAATACCTCACATTGTCACAGAAGTGGCTGTAGAAGTGCGAAAATATAAAGAACAAAATTTAGAGACTTTTGAGAAAGCTATAAAAAAGAAATATGGGCATGGGAAAGAAAGAGATGTGATATGGTGCAATATAAAGGAGAAAGCCAAATTAATTGGTGCAAAAAATCAGCTCCAAAGATATTCAATGAGAAGTACAGGCAAAGGTACCCATATATGGAAATTTTCACAATACAGAAAATGAGGTCACAAAGGGGGTCCATAGAACAAAAGATTAATAAAGTAGAATAAAAATAGAAGCTAAAGTTATGGAATACCTGTGAAGTGAAGGATTTAGTGCAGAAAGTCTAACGCAGGTTATGTCACAACTTGATGGAACAAGGAGTCCCCCAAGTAAGGAGAAACAGGAGGAGTGGGAGATATCTGAAGAAGAAATATGGACATGGGGAAGAAAATAGATTTAATATGGTGCTATATGTATGCAAAGGAGAAAGCAAAACTAATTAATACAAAAAAGCAGCACCAAAGATATTTGAAGAGAAATACATGCAAAGGCATGTGGATATGGAAAATTTTACAATCCAAAAAATAAGAAGACAAAGGGGGAAAGTAGAAAAGAGGATTAGTAATGGAGAAGTTAAGGAAATAGAAACTGAAGTTACAGATTACCTATGAAGTGAAGGATTTAGTGTAGACAATCTAACTTTGATAACATCATAGCATGATAGAACAAGGAGTCCCCAATTTAAGGAAAAAAATTGTGGAATGGGAAGCATCTTATCAGTTGTCATAAGAAGATACATTGGAGCCTTCAGTAGAAAACCAGTACCAAAGTTCAGGTGGAGTTGCACAACAAGGGAAGGAACAGGAAACCGTGGCAACTCCTGACACAGTCAATGTTGTGGAGTGATACTTCAGTGAGTTCCCATATGAAAAAGCAATGGATGACACAGGATAAAGCTGAAGGGAATATGGCACAGAAAGATTTTCTCTAACTTTTTGTAGAATGCCCTCAGGCAGTGAAGAATAAAAAATGTTCCCTTAGTTTAGAAGAAAATTATCTAAGAGAAGAGTTGCTTGAATTTAATAGAGATGGATAGACATATTAAGATCAATGAAAGAAATAGATTACAGAAAGTCAATAAGACCCAAAATGATAGGAGTTTGATAAAACAAATGAACACAGTAATCAAGACTGTAAAATTAATGCAATATAATAGAAGTAAATAGGAAATATTAGTGTGCAGCAGAAATAATAACAGTCTTAACACAAAACACTGGGCAGTAAGGGAAAGGAAGGGGTGAAATCAAATGCTATCATGGAGGTATCAACAAAAATAAACAGAAAGATAGACATGATGATAGCAACATGCAGTATCAGAACAGACCAGGATATGTTTTGCACACTATTACTAATAATTAACTAAAGCTGTCAGCACGGGCAGAAAAACCTACAAGATATATGAATATATATATAAAGGAAAAGTACAAAGTAAGCAATTTATTGATTACCCAAAAAAAGTTTTATAGAAAATTGGGAAACCAGGCAAAAGGAAAAACATCAACAACAAAAAAAAAAAAAATAAAAAGAAGAAGAAATAGACACATTTTGGAGAAATATCTATGAAGATCCTGAGCAATGTAACAAACATGCTGAATGGATAGAATAAGTAAAAGAATAAGTTCAAATGCACAGAATTATGAAATGTGATGAAGTAAAGTCTAGAGAATTTGAAATAAAATTAAGAAACGCTCCTAAATGGAAAACCCCAATCTCAGCTGCAGTATCTAACGTCTGGCTAAAAGAAGTAACATTTTTACATGCAGATTTAGCCATGAGAAAGAACTATTTATATGTGCACCCCCCCAACAGATGCCAGCTTGGTTAACGACAGGAAAAACGATACTCCTTCTTAAGAGTGAACCTCCAAGGTATCCTAAAACCTATAGACCAATAACCTGCCTTCCAAAGACACATAAACTACACACTGGAATTGATGCCGATAGAGTTTATAGTCATTTAGAAGAAAAACTCAACCATAGCACTAGAGCAAAAGGATAACAAAAAGTCATATGGAACAAATGGGCATTTAAATAAATAATAAATATTAATAAATAAAGTCATAATACAGAGTTGTAAAAGGGAATAATCCAAGTAGGCCATGGATAGATTACAAAAAAGCATTTGACAGCATCCTACATTCATGGATAAAGGAGTGCTTACAGATGTATAAGATATACCCTACATTGATCAATTAAATTATAATGACCATGAAACAGTGGCAAACCACTCATCAGCTAAACCATGCTAAAGGACAAAATATCATCCCAGGGATAAAAATTCAAAGGGGGATATTCTAGGGTGACACTCTGTCACTTTTACTCTTGCCTTGCCCTTAACCCATTAAGCTGTCTACTTAACAGATTAGGTCATGGCTGCAATTTGGCTCCCAGAAAACAACAAAGTGTAAAGACTTTTCATCATCTTTTTGTGGATGATTTAAAACTGTATACTTCATCAGATGTGGAACTGAAAGCACAACTGCAAGTGGTGAAAACTTTCTTGGATGATATAACAAACATAATTTGGTCTTAATTAAATGTGCAAAAGCATCCTTTAAAGCAGGAAAACCGCAGCAGCAAGAAAATATCAATCTGGGACAGAAATGAGCTGTAAAAGAACTTGAGCAGGAGGGAGTATATATATATATATATATATATATATATATATATATATATATATATATATATATATATATTTTTTTATATATATATATATATATATATATATATATATATATATGTATGTACAATATATAGTTATGTCTATTTAGGAATTGATGAACAAACAACAATAAAAAATGAAGAAATGTGAATAAAGCTTAGGAACATTTCAGAAGACTAAAATTAACACTAACAGCCCTGACATCTAGGAGCAAAGTCCAATCTATAAACCAATTTGCTCTTCCTGTTCTAACTTACAGTTTTGGGGTGATTGACTGGCTTCAAAACATATTGGATCAGTTGGATAGGAAAACTAGGAAAATGCTTCATGCTTATCAAAGATTTATAAAAATCAGTGTATACCAAGATTATACCCTGTTCTGAAAGAGGTATGGGCCTCCTTGAAATTGATTACATGTATAGATCTGCAGTCGTAGGACTGCATACATATCTGCTAACCTCACAGGACCCAAACATAGTGAAGATTTTAAAACATGAGGAGTGCTAGTCTAAGATGACTTCCCTGTTTAATTTAGCAGAAGCATATTGGTGCCTAGCAGGAATGGAAATCAAATCAGAAGTAAATAAAAATTAGGCAACAACTGAATGTGCCAAAAAACAAATAGATGAGAAGGCAAGAAATGTGAAAAATGCATAAATATAGTTGCGAAGTACAGAAAACTCCTGGAATGACCTCATGTTGATTAGGATCCAATGCAGGAATGGTTAAGGAAAAGTGAATTTAAACCTAAAAACAAAAGGTTAATATTGGTGGCCCAGGATAGTGAACTACATACACATGAGTTTACAGAGTCCATTGAACATGTCAGAGAAACGGACAAATGCAGGTTTTGTAAACAGAATTGGAAACGGTCGCACCTCTTGTTGGGTGTGATACACTAATGGCAGAAGGCCTTTATGCTGATGGACATAATAATGTGGCAAGACTGTTGCACTGGGAATTGTGCAAGTATAATAATATTGAATTAGCTGAGAAGCCCTTAACACATGAGACGCAAAGCATTATAGAAAATGATTAAGTTTATACCGCATGGGATCACCCATTAGCAACAGTTCAAAAATACATGCAGGAAAACCAGATGTAGTAGTCCATGAAAACAAGAGAAAGGTAGCATTGATCACTGAAACTGCTACACGCAGTGATTACATTGTCTAAATACAGAGAGACACAGCCATAAAATACCAGGTGTTGCAGGCAGAAATGAGGGCAATGTGGAAGAAGGATACCCAGACAGTTCCAACAATAGCAGGAGCAATGGGTCTCCTATAAAAGAATTTAGTCATATTTAGATATGTTATCGAGACATGTAACTCTGTATGAATTGCAGGAGGAGTCAGTTTTGGGCACATTGCGAATGCTGTAAAGAGTACTTTTGGTTAACATCAAAGATTGACACAGTAATAATTTCATGAACTTTAATCATACTTTGACTTAGGAATGGGGTCCATTCCTGTCATGGTATTAGAAATCCAAAAGACTTGGAGAAATTAATCCGAAAGAAGGATGCAATAAGGCCGTTGCACTGGAGACTTGCAACTATTTTAATGTACAAGTAGTTGAGAGGGATTATAAACATGGATCACAGAAGTCACTGAGAATGAAAAAGAAGTGATTGTCCAATATCAACAGATAAGAAAGTAGATGCAGGAAAACCGATATTGCTGCATGGGAGAGATGTACCGGTTCTGTTACCCTTGATCCAGCAGATGCTGAATGACCGGGGGAGTAAAGAAGTTTAATCTGGAGGATGATAAGCAATTGCCTGAAAAGGAGGAAGGGGCTACCATTGCCATCTGTCCTCCTGAAGGATGACACTCAGACCTCTTTGGCTGAGACTTTTTATTGCCAAAGAGAGAAACAGAGACTCGGATATTGCAGGAAAAAGTTAAGGATTGCCGGGGTGGGATGGGGGGTTGCCATTTGTAGCTGGTCATTCAGACTTTTTAGACTGTCCATGTTTTGAGGAGGATCTCCCTTCTTTTTCTATTATCCTTGCCATTGTTTCTTGAATATATTCTTGCTTGAAATGTGCTTATTCTGCTTTCTATAAAATTATTCTGCGTTATGGTTGAAACCTTTAACAAACCTGGGGAATGAAGGATGAAAAGTTCAAGTCTCCCCTTGAATCAGTTTTTTTCTCTCATCGTGTTTTTCAGACTTGATCAGCAGATGGTCCAGATACAATCATCTCCCTATCAAGTGGAGAATTCAGAATTTCCACTTTTAAATTTTCATGCAAATTTTGAGACAGTAATTATGCAAATCTTCCCATAACAAACCCAGTAACTTCTGCTCTGGAAGATGCATCAACTGAATCACAAGAACACTTCAACATGTGCCTGGTTACTTGAGAAACAGAAGCAATAAGGGCATTTAGAGAAGATTTACCCTCAGATGAAGAAAAAGTGGCAGTAATGGTCTTCATCATTTCAATAGAAACAAGCAAAAATTTGACATATGAGCCTGACAATTAAGAATTTAAAAAATAAAACAAAGTGACAGAAGAATGCATTCCTTTCCCATATACATTAAAAGCTTTCTCATCCTTTTTAGAGGGAGAGAGTTAACATTTACTGAATGTTTAGCTGCAGAAGAATTTGACAAGGAAATCACTGCTGGCTCAAATATAGGATTAGAAAATAAGTTCTTATAAGACTGGCTACTTAAGGGCTGGAAACTGGCTGTCAGGCAGGTTTCTGGCTGTAATAAAAACATCCTCCAATGCTGGAAGGACAAGAGGAACAGCAGTAGGCTGAGAAAATTGTTGCAATAAGCCATAATTTTTCAAAGAAACTGGAATGTCATTTTTGTTCTCACTGAAAATATTGATTCATTTTAGCGTTGGTTTCAGAAAAGGAAAATTATTCCATGGAGAAATACACTCCTTGCAGTCAGAATCTGCAGAGAAAGAGCTGAACATGTCCTCTCTAATTCTGTTCCTTGTTTCTCACACTGGGAATCTTCAGAAACTGAAGAATTTCATTTTCTGTTACAAAAAAATAATAATAATCAGAATGAGACTGGTTAAGATCCTGAGCTAAACACAGTACATTTCTCTGTGTAGGGCAACAGAGACAGGAGAAGACAAGTGTTTCTTTCTGCTTTTTAACAAGAATGTCTATATCACACATACTTCTGTTAGGGGCATCAACCCAGGAAACGGGCATCTTAGTCTGGCCAAGCAGGGAAACATTCCCCATGGCTTCCTCCAACACCAGCACAAGTAGAGCTGCCATGCCCACAGAGAACACAACAGCTGCAGAGGACAAGTGTTTCTTTCTGCTTTTTAACAAGAATGTCTATATCACACATACTTCTGTTAGGGGCATCAACCCAGGAAACGGGCATCTTAGTCTGGCCAAGCAGGGAAACATTCCCCATGGCTTCCTCCAACACCAGCACAAGTAGAGCTGCCATGCCCACAGAGAACACAACAGCTGCAGAGGACTGCTCCATGGTGAAAGAAGCAACTACACCAAAGGAAGAAAATGAGTTGTCTGAGGAACCTGAAATGGCCACTACATGGTCACATACTTAGAAGTGAGGCAAGGAAGCAGCCTACTAAACTGGGAAAGGTTGTCTTGAAATTTCTGTTAAGTCTGGAGGAAGGAGGAAGTGGAAAGCTGTTCCATGGGTAAACAGAGAAAGAGTCCTGAAACATGACAAGTGATGTCAGCAATAGCTGTTAAAAGATGAGTGTCAAAGTAGTGTTTACCCATAAAATAACATGCTAGCATGCAAAACGCACATTTGCCCCAGTCTCATAAAATAATTTATAAAATTATCAAGACGAATTAGAGTGAACCTGAATAAAACTAAAGCTTTGACTAGAATAAATACCCACACAGGTTTATCTGACAGAAATGTCCCATGACTGTCCCAAAAACATTAAAAAAATTGTATAAAAAATAAAAGAATTGGTTTAGTTGTAAAATAAGTGGAAGTTTTGTTTTTCCCTTAAGTGAAATTATCTGCCCAGCAATGGAGAAGGACTAGCCAGCCATAAGTCTTGGAAAGCTCACAAGTGGAAAACTGTGAAGAACTTTGCATCCAGACCAATGACCAGTCCCCCTTACTGGTTTGGCCAGTTTTTGATTGCAGTGCCCTTGTCTATATGCTGCTAACAAAAAATACTTAGATAGGAAAGGTACTTTGCTTCATTACTAAGGCTTGGAAGCATGAATATGCAGATAAGCTGCATCTCCCAAGAGGCAATGTATGACTTTCATGTTTGCCAGTGAAAGCTCCTCTCCTTGTCTGGAACAAACAGGAGGGCTGACCTGCAGTTACAGTTGACCTTGCTTGATGTTAGTATTCTACTTCTCCCTCAAATCTCTAGGGTCTGGCAAAACAAAAATTGGTGTGCCTTTTTTCATGCTTGCATAGGGGAATGAGTGGGTCAAGGCCCTTGGCTTTATCCAGTAACAAGTTTTAACAAAATGCAAGTAAATGGAAAAGAATAGTGAATATTATAAGGCTTTTTTCTGGTAAACAATATATCCTTAGCAGTTTTGTGTCTGGTTTGCATGTCCCTAGAAGACAATCTGATAAAGAGAAATGGCTTGGAAAAAGTGTTTACTGAAAGCATTCAAGTGTTCTTCTTAGCTGGGAAACCTAGAAAGATAAGACAAACCGGACAGCACTTGGTAAAACCACAGACTGTACCATGTGTCTTAGCATGAATGACCTTTCTTTTTGGTTAACCCTAGTCTCTGTGTGGCTATCAGTTTAGAGCTTTTACTCTTATTAGGAAAGTAAAACTTCAGATTCTGAAGATGTACATAGCTTTATATGTTGTTGTTAAGTTAATAGGTTTTAGGGGGTTATTGGGGGGTGTTTGTTTGTTTGAGAGCTTTCAGTAAAACAAAAAGGTTTTTAAGATGTGACATAGGCTCAAATGGATGTGACAAGAAACACCTGTATAAAAGACCAGGCTACCAAACAATATGTGCATGTAACGTAAAAGTTGAAACTAGACATTTTAACAAAAAAGCAGTTCTACATAAAACGTGGGAACAATAACTATATAAGAAAATGATGCTTTCTGTAATGTCTTTCAATTTGAATGGTCTTGCAGATGACTACAAAAGAGAAAGAGTAATGAACTTTAAAAATGTAGAGTGCAAATAGCTATGCTACAGGAAACACACCTGGAAATAACTCAACATGTGAATTTGATAAAGAAAGGTTTTTCTTATTCAGTGGAATACTTGCAACAAAGGTGAAGAGACATGCAAGGGAAGATTACACTGGCATGTGTTTATATTCCACCTAAAACTGCTGTAATGAAGCTTAAGAAAATTCTGGGAGAAATAATCAGCTTTCAGCAAGAAATGTTACTTGTAGATGGGGACTTGAATTTGGTTTGCAATGGTGAAGATGTGTCTGGGGACCCATAATGGAAAATATAACAAAGGAGAGTAGACTTTTGAAGAAATGTATGAAAATGTTTGGCATTGAAGATTTGAATTCAGTAGCAGGAGTTTGGAGTGAATTTACATATTATTCTCAAAGATACAAAAACAGGGGTAGGCTAGCTGGAATTTATATTTCACAGGAACATGTTCACTTAATTTAAGGTCTTGAAACGCACCCGATCACTGTTTCAGATCATGCCCCAGTAATAGCTAAAATAAAAATGCAAAGTAATGAAATAAAAATGACACTGGAGCTTTCCCACCTATCTGTTGAAAAGTGAGGAATTTAAGGAATGGGGTTTGGAAATTATTCAGGCGTTATTAAAGAATTATAGATATTTCTTCTGAAAAATATAGCTAGGGAGTTGGATAAAATTAAAGTGGAGTCTAAAACTAGGGTCGAAATAAGGGCAACTGAGATATGGGTGTGACGCCTGTGCACTGACCCAGTAATCAAGGAGCCTCAATCCTCACCACTAGCACCAGTGAGGTGCGTCCACATTGGGAGGGATAACAAATACACAGTAAAGTACAATTTCCCTTAAGAGCACACAGAGGTCACAGTCATTCTGGGGCTGGTTTCTCCCTTCTCTGCCCAGATCCCCAGTAAGACTCCACACTGGCACAGCTGTAGAGTGGAGTCCTTAGCCAGGGTTCCAAGCCAAGTCCTCCCAGCCCTCCCTCTGTCCAACCAGTGCTTCATGTCCCTGCCCAAGTAGCTGACACACACACACTTTGAAATATGATTTATATACAACCACACAGACATTCCTGGGGAAGGCTGGCACAGGTTCACTAGCTGTGCCCTTTCTCTCCAGACTATAAGGTAGTAATCCACTGCCACCAGAACCCCTATTTATCAACTACCAGTGAGGCCCTCCCCAAAGGGTGTCCAATTTTACTGTGCAATATCATTATTATTCACAAGTATGACCAACAGCAAGGCTTCTTGGAGTGGCTTGGACAGTATCACTATATACATGCAGTGTACTCTAGAGCTTAAATTATCTCTACACAAAACAGCCACTGTTGAAAGGTTTAAAAATATTTAATAATAAATAATAAAACACGAGACAAATCTCCGCAGTTCACCATAGTGCTAGTCAAGAGTTCAGAGATCACAGGAAAATGCTTAAAATAATACTGTAGAATAGTCTGACATAAATATAGAAAACAGCTAGACTAAACTTACTATTTTCTATCTATTTCTATGAGAGACACTAATGTCTAAGATCCTACTTAAATACAGAACAAAGGCAGAGAACTGGTAAGTGGATGTTCTTCAGACAAAATCCAAAATGCTCTAATTCTCTCTCTGAGAAAGTCTTAAATTGATAACCCATCACTGATGACTCATTTTAGATTACGTCATTCTTGACATTTTTGATTTAATTTCCCAGGCTAACAGAATCTCAGAGTTTTAACAGTTCTTTGATCTTGCACCTGGCCAGGAAACCGCAGCAATAAAAGACATTATACATGTAAAGTCTAGCAATAAACTCTGGTCTCAAAACAATAGAAGGAATTCCTTAGTCCAGACATTCTATCTCTGAGCTTTGAGATCAAACAGTCATAAAATGCTTTTCTTTATCATCTTTCTTTCAGCAGAGTGCACTGTGGTTATATTTTTGAAGTTCAACAATTAACAGAGTTTTCTTTACATTTGTGAAACAGCCTATAGATTTTATTAATATTTACAATGACGTAGAATTGTCTACAGAATTCTATCTAACTGGACTGGCAGCCTTTCAGTTTTTCACAATGGTTAAGAAGTTATAAGAACTATTTAGAGGGACTGAGAAATGTTAAAGTATTGCAAAATAGGGGGAATCCCACAGAACAAGAAGAGCGGCAGTTGCAGATTGATAAACAGAAAATAAGGGAGTTTAGAAAGATTGTTTTATATATATATATATATATATATATATATATATATATATATATATAAAATAACTCTAGAGCACAAAAACGTTTAGCACAACTACTCAGCCAGCAGAAAGTAGAAAGGGCTGTCACCAAATTTAGGGAGCATATAACAAGGAAGATAGCAAGAGATCCTCTAAAGTACTAGAAATATTTCATACATTTTAAGAAAGTCTGTATAAAGCAGAAAAATATGGAAATCAAGACAAGGTGAAAATGGAAATGTTTACTGAAGAATTAACTATCCCAAGGTTAGTAGTAGATGCGGCTCAGTTACTAACAGTGAGGATAGGAGGGGATGAGATAAAAATGGCGATGTATAACCAATCTACAGGAAAGTCCCCAGAAATATATGGTATTCCTGTAGAAGTTTGGAAACTAGGAGAGGAAAAATGATAAAGATCTGGAAGGTTTTGTTTAGTAGTATTTTAACAAGATGAGAAGTACTAACATCCTAGAAGAAAGCGGTGGTAGTTGCAATACCTAAAGAGGGTAAAGATCCATTAGATGCAGCTTCATACAGGCCTATTTCAATACTAACCAATGATTATAAAGTGTTTGTCTATAATGGCTAAAAGAATGGCAAAAGTGATGCCAGAATTGATAGATGTGGATCAATGTGATTTTGTGAGGAGGAGGCAAACATTTAATAACATCAACAAAGCACTGAAGATCCAGAGAGAAGCAGAATGTAAGAAAATACCACTGTTGTTGGGTCTTGATGCAGAGAGAACATTTTACAGAGTAAGGCAAGACTTCATGATCAGGGCAGTGGAAGTAGCTCATTTCCCTGATAAAATTATAAGGTTGATTAGGAGTATATATGAGGGAGCAGAGGCTAAAATTGAAGTGGGTGGGGTCCTCTCTGATAATTTTTGCTTGAGTAGAGGAACCAGGATGGGGTATCATATTTACCCTTTGTTGTTTGCATCATATTTAGAAACACTGGCAAAGAAAATAGGGACTCAGAAATTCAAGGATATAATTGGTACGGTACTCAGGAAAAGGTGGCTCTATTTGCAGATTATATTATTTTATACCTGATAAAACCAGAAAGGGACATTAACATGTGGTGGAACATTTTAAGATGGCTTCAGATTTTGTCTGGATACAAAATTAATGAAACACAAACAAATTCAGTAGTGGTAACTTATGTACCCACACATGAATTGGTTTAGCAATGTCCTTATTTATGGGGACATGGTGTAATAAAGTATTTAGGAGTATGGATGAAAATGAGTCCATTGTGGCAGCTAAAGATATCTGGAAGGAGGCTAAACAAAAGATAATATAAAAACTGAGAAACTGAAAACTTTTTATGATATGGATATGGATAGTAAGATACAAGTAGTTAAAATGTTTTTAGTCCCTTTAGTTTTATACACAGGTCAAGCATATTTTTATCAACCGGAGGAGAAGTTGTGGATAGCAATTAAAGAGCTGAAGGATTTTAACTTGGAGGGGAAGATGGCAAGAGTCAAGTAGGATAAGCTTATTCTTCCAATAGTACAAAGTGGACTAGGATTATCTGATTTGAAGGGGTATTTTTAGAACAATGCAGTTAAGGCTCTTGTACATAATACAAGCAGAAAAATAGAATTCAAAGTGGATAGGGATGATGATATGGGGGAGAAACTCGTGAAGCAAGGAGAGACTGGGATTTTGGATGCAGACCCTTTAGGAGAATGGCAGTAACCATACAGAATATTATATTCATAAAGTAGTAGAAAGTATTTTAAGAACTAAACAAGCACATGATGGAGAAGAGATTTTTCCGATAGGGATGACTGCAATTAGAGATACAGACATTAGGAAAGAGGGAGCTGGAATTTATTAGGGAAAACTGGCAAAGGATCCAAGATATTGTGAGCAAATAACTTGAAAGGGAAACGTAATAGAATGGGAAGACTCCAAGGATTTATTTGGACTGCAGGTTAGAAATTGCCTTCCCTATCAAGAATTGATATCAGAGTATAGGCAAAGAGAAAAAAATTGGGGGGGGGGGGTGTCCTAAACAAAAGACCAGCACTGATAGAGTTTTTAATATAGAACCTAGAACAGAAGCTGCAGTTAAAGTAATAATTAGTAGAGCATATAAAATGCTGTTTGATAACTATAAGAATCAACCAGAGGAGCATAGAAAGGATTGGGGACAGAGACTGGGTAATCAATTCACAGAGAGACAATGGGGGATATATGTATATCTTCCAAATATGCAACAAAGTTTAGAATATTTAGGATCTTTGCTTGGAAATGTTTCCATATATATTTTTTTATACTCCAAATAGATTCCAAAGAATTTTTCCTCAAGTAGATAGCAAAATGTTGAAGGTGTGATGGAGAAGAAAGAGGTAACTGGGAACATATTTTCTGGGAGTGTAATGACTTGGCAGATTTTAAAGATTCCCTGCAGAGTGCTTTGTCAGAGATGCTGGGTGAGCAAACTGGTGTAATTAAGGAAATTATCTTTTTGAGCTGTGATACAGAATCAGAATTGCCTAGAAATAGTAAGGCTTTGCTAAGTCTAATTATGGTGGCTGCTAAAAAAGCAATTGCAAGAAAACTGAAATTAAAGTCTAAACCAGTTTTACTAGCATATGCACTTTGTTCTTCTTTCGGTTAGGGGG
The DNA here is from genome assembly GCF_019279795.1 of Protopterus annectens. Lineage (NCBI taxonomy): Eukaryota > Metazoa > Chordata > Ceratodontiformes > Protopteridae > Protopterus > Protopterus annectens. Next base: position 184,000,561 of record NC_056737.1, on the reverse strand, counting down.
GTCGCCACAGCGAAACTCCAGTCCGCTAATGATTGGCAGTAGATTTTTATGGTGCCAAGGTGCCAGCTCGAAGCCCATTCATGCATGTCTTTCGAAAGCCACTCGACCGTGGGGAGGACATGCAGACTCCACACAGAATTAGCTCCAGCTGAGAATCGAATGGGAGAACCTCTTGCTGTGAGGCGACACAGTGTTGTACAGTATTGACTGTAGGTTATTTCCTTGTGTATGTGGGGGTTTTCTACAGGAGTTCTGGTTTCTTCCTGCCTCCCAAAAGCAGAGTGGTTGATCTAAATACATTAAATTTCCCCATATTGTATTTACCATTGCCTTGTTATAGAAAAATGTTCGAGAAATCAATATTTGCTTTAAGAATAGTAGCAAACAAAATAAGTTCATCAACCAACATTTTTCTCGCCTTGGGAGTATATTACTACTTTACACAAAACTTTGTCAGTCCGTCCCCACCTTTAAAACAGAACTAGGTGGTTACTTAATTTTTTGTTTATATAAAGCCCAACACGGACAATTGTGGTCAAGGTTCACAATGGCCACTAGTCTGCATGCTTGGTACTAACTTGTGAACAGTGAACACCAGTCACTGTTTATCTCTAATAGTAGTGTACTGTCCTACACAGATTCCCAATTACCCTCGGCTGCCCTTGATACCATGTTGTCTTTTTCTAATACATGTGTTGTCCTGAGTGTCACTTAGTTGAAGCTAGGTTGCTGGACCTATAATAGTATCAGGGAGGTGATGAGACATGACAACTATTAGCTGTGGAAGGAAGTCAAGGACAAAGTTTTTTTTTATTCAGTTTGTACGTTTTGTGGAAGAGCACTGCATGTGCCAAAATGTTTCCATACTTAGTCAAGTTTGTCTCCTACCTTTACTCATTGAGAGTTAAAGCTGACATTACAGCTGCAGCATTCCCACCCTCTGCAAGGAGGTGGGTACTGTAGCCATAAGCCTTATGCCTGCCCCAAACTGATGGAAGAGTATGTTTTAGGCTTCTCGGTCCACCTTCCCATCGTTGGGGTTCTTACTGATCCTGGCTTATTGATACCATTGTCAGGTGTAAAACCCTTATAGCAGGTTTTATAGCAGTGAAGCTAACTTGTCAGCTCTACTTGCCTGGTTGAATGTAAACCTTTGGCCTAGCACACACTGACCAAGCAAATCCCAAAAGCAGTCCAAAATTTAGGATTCCCAATCAAAAAGTTAACCCATTCTGCAAAACTTGAATTTATTTTATGAACAGGGAACATTTTTCATCATCATATTAAGCCTGATTTTTCTGTCTGTATCATTTCATTTCACTCTCTCTCTATCTTAGAAATTACCTATTTGACACTTTTTCATATGCCTGAATTACTTTGGACTTCTGAGCACCTAAGTGCAAGGAGCCTTATTTAGTGTTTATTAGTGACCAGATCTCATTTGAATACAAAGTTCTTGCATTTGTTTCCAAATGTGGATTCTTTGGTTTCTATAAAACAGTTCAGTCCCCCATCACTCTTTTCCCCAGAAGTTCGTAGAAATGGCCAAATCATGCTTTAATATAGTGGTAGATTTAGTTTTCCCGAGGGGAATAGAGTATTTTCAGGAACATGCTTATTTGTTCACTTCATTTGCACTAGATTCATAGAGAATAATTTTTGAGATTAACTCTGTTGGTTCTTTTCTAATTTGATGAAGAGACCATTAACTAGACCAGTTGCTGTCTTCAGTGGATGTTTCAGGCATACGTCAGTGGTTGACACGTGTGCCACAGCCACTTCAGTACTGCAGTTCAAACCTACATTCTAGGTACAAATCCACGTGTAGCAGGACAGCTCTGTAGCACATTCCATCTTTCTCTGCATCCTTATAAGACTTTTTTTGCATGCATGGGCAGACTGGGGATGACCTAGTTTGTTCTAGTTCAGACTACTTTACAAGTCGTCTCAAGTGCACTGTAGAGATAGGAAGCACTCACCTTGCTCCTAGATCTTTGAGAAGGGAATTTGTCCCTCTCCCACATGTGGCTGTTCTTGTAGGACTTTATACCCTGTGAACTTTAGCAAGAATGTTAATGCTATGCTACATATTGTTGAATTTGTTTCAGGAAGGCATTTTTTTTTTTTATTCATGGAAAGAAATTGAGTTCTATGGAAGCAGGCATGCTGTTTAACCCAAGCAAGGGAGAGGAAGCTTTAAGTAGAGAGATGTTTTCTGGATTCTGGGAATCCATGGAATGATGTTTTTCTCTTAAAACCCATTACAGATGTCCCTGATGAACATCTACAGATTTGGTGACTACTCAGATTTCAGTATTGTAGTAATTTATGGTAATTTTAGTATAAGAGCACAGTTTTTATTTAAATCTAAATTTCTTGAGTACTCAAACCATGGCATTGTCTCCTTTTTCTGGACTAAATATATTTTTGTCCTTAATGATTTAAACTTCATTATTTAATGAAAGCTAACTCTCCCAGTACATTTGCAAAAGAAGACTGCTGTGTAAGTCAATTGTTCAGATCTGATTTCCATACCATTTCCAGCTGTGAGCTTGCATTTTAACATCCAAGCTTTTACTGCCACTAAAATGCTCTTCTGCAAACACATATGTTTTTCTTAAAATTATGCAGTTACATGTTTGGACAGTGTTTTTCAGGAACGGCCAACTATGGAGCTAAAGTCGGTGTGTGTAAGGCACATCATTTGCATGTTCATGTTGAAGCTAGGAGATGTAGTGCTACTTACCAACTAAATTAAATCAAATATTTTGATTCTGGCCTTCTATGTTCATAAGTGCCACAGTGCCTATGAATTCCTGTATTTTTTTGTTTGGAATTAACTTAAGCTGGAGCCCAGGTTTTCTTGGCTATACCAGAACATTTCTTTCAGGAAACTGCCTTGATGTTCAGTCACAGTGTCCAGGAGGTTACTTAGGCTAGTATGTGCACTATCACTATAAAAGAAGACTTGTCCAGGATTCCATATTTGCAACTTGTCAACAACATTGTCTCCTCTTCAGATCTACCACAACCAGCCAATACTATGGGGAGGGGAGATGCAAATGGCTGGCCATTACAAGGCATTGTTCCAAAAAAGGAGAAACAAGCTGATCTGCTAGAACACAGTCAATGAACTGGGTAGAAAAAAATGGACCTGGCTACAAGAGGTAATGTAGGAAAGTTTAAGCTTGAGTGACCAAAGGACAGTTTTTCAGTTCTAGGGGAGGCTAGTGTATTTAGTTTGCCATTATTGCTGTTTGATAGAACAAGAAAATTAGCTGATATTGGTGGATGGGGGGGAGGGTAGTTTGCATGTTTATAATAAAGAAAGTTGCTGCCAACACTGTGTAACAATTATGGCTTCTCTAGCCTGCATCTGAAAAGCCAGTATGTGCAGATCTGACTGACTGGTAATGGTGATGTTATAGGGTGATGATGGAGCAGTGTGTTGATTGCGAGTAGAAGAATGAATACATCTTGCATCGAATGCTAGAAAAAGTGTAACTAAAAGGGGGTGAACATCTGGTCATAGTGACTGATGTAATTCAACAAAAATTTTTATGGGACTTCTGGTGATGGTACTCTAGACTGGAGACATACTCTTTTATTGCTCCATGGGTTGTTTAGTTAGCAAATTAAAGTTAAATTTTATATGGAGAGTTGTAGGAAATACAATGCCATTTTATACTGCTTATTCCAGGAAAAAAACGAAAAAGCAAGCCAACAGTGAAACTAAGTGTATCGACAAAAAAGGAAATCAAAGTGGCAATTGAGGAACAGATGTCTGAATCTCCAGACTTTAAGAAAATGGACCTTTATGAATTATGATGGAGGAGACTTTACTGGCAAATGTGAAAGTGTCATTACAAAGGTAGATTAAGAAAGTTAGTATGCAGCTGAGGGAATATGTTGCCAAAGCAGAGGTGTTTAGATGCTATGAACTCAAATGCTGAGGCCATTAAGGAATTGCAAAAGGAGAACATGGACTTCAAATATCAATATGATCTCTTGCTGAATGAGGTAGATATCTTCAAAGAGACTTGGGTAGATATGGAAGACTCCGGCCATAGAAAGACTATACGAATAATGGGCGCACCTAAGCATGTAGAAGTAGTTAACTGCATATTGTTATGTTCATGTTTAGTTAGCACATTGGACTGCATTACATTTATTTATTTAAATGTATTTGCAGGGATAAAACACTGATCAAATAATGGCCAATAGCTTACTCTTGGAATGTGAAACAACAAGAGATATACTGATGAGATCTGAGACATGTAAACTGAAATTTCCAATTGTGTCTACATTACAGGGCAAGGAAAATGTACAAAGTGGGACACAAGTTTTTTTTTCATTTAATCACAGTTTCTCTTTTCGCTATAAATGCAAAGGGCACAGGTGAGGAATTGTAGACTGCAGAAGCTAAAGTTTCATTTGCTTTTTGTAGATATGTGTTGGGGGCTATTAATGATTGACGTTAGAATGTTTGCTGAGACAAAGGAAGCCGTTTTAGCTGTAAGGGACTGTAGATTGAACCTAATGAAGAGAAGGCTGTCGAAAGAAATGAGAACCTAAGACTTGATAAGAAGGATCTAAAGCCATGGAAAGAATCCAGGCTACAGCATGGAATTAATTGAAGCATTTTCAGAGATTATTACAGTAGAAAACGTGGGAACATCAATAGGTCTTTTATGGCAGAAGAAAAAGTGGAGCGTAGTTTGTGCAAGAATGCTGGTTGAAGCCAGAGAACTTGAAATTGTAATTAATTAAATAGAGCTTTGTTTTCCCTTGTTAAGAAGTGGAAGGTAATGAATTGGGAGGAGGTGGTAAAGTAACCTCACTGGGCCAAATGGGCAGATGGAAATGGAAACTTGCTTTTCACTTACAAGTTCATCTTTATAGAGGTTGAATATTTGGAGGTTGAATGATTGGGGAACTGTATTTAGAGTGAACAAATAATACTGAAATACCAAGTTAAGGATTTATTATACTGTTACACCTTGAAAATTGCCTCTAAGAACTGGAGTTAACTTTGCCTGTACGGTTATCCTAAGATATGTCTATAACATTAGATTATATCAATTGTTTATCTTTTTCAAGAATGCTTTATTTTGTAGATAATTTGTTGTAAAAGGTGTTGGTAATTGATATTTGGACTGAAAAGCATGCATTAATTATATTAAAATGAAGTAAACCGTACCAAAAGAGAGAGATAGAAATTTACAATTATTTGGCAGAAAAGTCAGAAAACTGCCAAAAGAAAAAGCAGAAAATTTTAATGGCGTGGAATGCAAATGGTTTAACCAATCCAAAGAAGAAAGGCTATTCATATAGTTGAAGTTAGAGCCATGAATAGTAACACTACATAATGTGCACATGGAAGAAAATGAACATGCTGCATTAATACAAGGGTACTGAGCATGGGGAAGTGGCTTCCATTTGCATGGAAGTAGAAAAAAATGTGTAATGATAGTTTCACTAAGATGACCTCTTATGTTAGAAGATGTTTATATAGAGGGTAAAGGTTTGTCTTGGTGCAATGTTAACATTGTTTATTATATCTGTTCTACCATAGACTGTACAAGTAGAATTTTGAAAGCTTATGAGTGAAATGATTACATCATTTCAAGAAGGGATTAAAATGTGTGTAGGGAGCTGGAACGTAATTACTACTTGTGCAGAGATTAGAGGGGATCCTGGAATGAGTTATCTTCCAAGAATGGGGCACATGACAGTGCATAAGAAGGTGATGGACCTACCACTGTGCTGGATATTAAATTACCTAGGGAGCAGTGTGTGTATTATTTAAGTAAATATTGTATGGGGTCTCGTGTATAAAATGTGCAAAATGATTGAATGTTTTTGGTTAGTAAATGAAGTCAAGGTATGTCTTACAGCGGATATCAAATCACGACTGGGTGGGACATATATTTTCCTGTCTGGAGAGGCATTTGAGATTTCCTATTATAGTCTTAAAAACTGAAGTACTTGTTAATTTTATTTTGCTTTTATTTACCTGGTTTGTCCAGCTGGTTATAGTCTAATTCTCAGCAGGGGCCTGGAGAGAAAAGCTCCAATATGTACTAAATACAATTTTTAACAGACATTAAGTAATCTACATTAGCAATTACACATACATTTGCTTATTATATTACATTCATAGAAACAAAGGCAACAGTTACAGTATAAAAGCTACTTATGCATGCAGTAGATGTTAAACACTATTTGAAGAGGTGTATTGAAGTTGATAATGTGGTTAGTGCTTAGAAAGTGAAAGAAATTGAAGTAAGGGAAGGAACTTAGTAGTACAGAAAATGTTAGTATTGTAGTTAAGAGATGGGGTATTATGCAGGTTCACATATAATTATATGTTGTTATATTATGCAGGTTCAGAGAGAATTGTATGTGGCTATCGTAAGGTTTATGATAGAAGCATAGAGGTGGGGTGGTGAATAGTGTCACAAAAATATATGTCTGGGAGATGCTAGTAAAACTATTCAGATATCTGTGAAGACTGGCTGTGGACCATAAGATTCTGAATAAAGAGAAATTGTGTGATGATATGGCTAGGTGAATATATCTTTGGCATTTATCCTGGAGATGTATAGGAGCAGATTCATTGATCTGATAGGTGACATTTTAGCTGTGCTTTAAATGAGTTTGTATTCTGAGTGAATTTCAGTGTCTGGGGGATAGTTCAACTACACTATCTGAATATCAGAGTGTCACCTGCAGTACAACATGATTTGGTTATAGTACTTAAAATGTGATGCAATGAATTAGTAGAGAGAAATATAGTTACAACTGGGAATAATTGGTAAATGCTACTGACAGAATGGTATAAATATAAGATGAAGAGGAAGGTAGGTTATATACTGCACAAATGATTAGGAATTTTAAAGGAAAGATGAACCGCTGGAGGATAGACTTCGGGACTGCAAGGTAAGCTGTGGGACTGTGGTGATGCATTAGGGAGGAACTGAAACGGGTAAACAGGAACTGGTAGAGGTTTTTCGTAAAAATATGAGTTCCTTTGGCAGTCTTTAATAGTTAAATATTTTTTTATCTCTCTCCTAATTATCAAAGTATTGGTGGTTCGATACAGGCAGCAGAAGACGCAAAAGTTTAAAGCCGGTATGAGGAATGAGACCAGTGCTGGCATGGATGTAGCACTGATAGAGTATTTCAGAAACAGTATGAAAAAATGTCCAAACCATGTGAGGCGAGAATACATTTTAGATACAGACTTTTTTACTACAGAATTTAGAGCTACAGAGGTTAAAGGGACATGAGGCAGATAGCATGATACAGTTAATTATATTGGAAGAACTGACCGACATATTTAAGGGACAAGCTTGAGGGAAAACTCCTGGCAGTGATGGTTGGAGTTTGTAGTAAAAAATGAGGACTAATTGGTATTGTTGCTTAATACTAAGGAGATACCAGAGTTGTGGAAGGACAACATAGTTACAGTGCTCCCCAAAGAAGAGAAAGAGCAGATACTTTATTTAAATTAAGTAGGGTAAAGCACTGATCCAAATGGACCGATTTCACAATCGGCCCAGGTATGAAAAGAAACATCCCTAACAAAGAACAAAATGAGCAGTACATAGAGTATGTAAAATTATACGATATTAAATGCATCAAGAACCAGTAGTAATATTTTCATAACATGAGAGTAGTGTCAAGTTGTTGAGTAATTACATGGACTGGGGTAAAAGTCTAGGGGTAGAGGAAATGAATCATAGGTGGACTGAGGTAAAAGCCCAGCGGTGGTATTAATGATAGGTAGAGAAGGTTTGAAAAGAGGTTAGTTTGCAATAGTAATTGGAGTTGTGAGAATAGTCAGAGAAGAAATGCTGATCTGTGACTTGTAGAGATAACCTAACCTAAACTAAAATAAATATTTATCATATAGACCAATATCTGTTTTAATCCTCATTGTAAGTTTTTATGACAATATTGGTGAAGAAAGTAGGAAGATTGGTTCTGAATTTGATACTGGTCATTCTGGTTTTGCAGGTAGGCAAATGTTTCATAGTATACTAAAGACTGTGCTCTTGGTGAGAAGACCACTTTCAGAGAAGGACCTATTTTGACATAAACTTCAGATTTATTTTAGTGCCCATTTCCTAGACATTTACATACAAATTAAAGTGAAGCAGTAAGTGAAAATTATACAGTAACTTAAACATCTTGCAAATTATGGAAGATTGCAAGCTGGCATAGAGGGTTAAGGCTGTAAGCCGTAGTTCCTGTGGTACATTGTTTGATTCCCTCAGCCTTTGTTTGCCTACAGTGTGACCTGGAGCAAGTCATTTAACTGGGGATTTGGGCTAGGCTGCTCAGTGGTCTCCTGGACTGCAAGCCAAGTAACTACTTATATAACTACCAATTTACTTAATCACAGCTTTGTACACAGAATTATTTTTATCAGAATTAAAAAAAAAATTCAGAGTAAACAGCACTGGTGGTTCAAAAGCAAGACTGCCTATATCACTAATGGGAGTTTATTCAGCAGTTTGTGAATGTACTGAAGGCCAGAGTTTAATGTTGTCACCATTCAGAATATTTAGGTGATCAAGGCAGGGGTATTTGATATTTGTGTTAGATTTTTCACCCTTGACTGCTTTGCTAAAGGTATCAGAAGTGGAAGGGTATAAACTGCAGGATGAGGATTTTAAGATATTTGTATCTACAATTGGCATATTGATTTATTTATTTGATATTAAGTTTTATTTCGGATAACAGAATTTTAGACTATAGAATTCAGCTGATCCATGTTGCCATTTATGCCTTGCCAGTACCAACCCGTAGAACTTGCCTCCTGTTTCAAGTAGCAAAACAGAACACATACCTGGGTTGAACTTATGAATATCCATCCAGATGGCTTCTTCCTTCTGAGAGGAAGATACATTACTTCTTCTGAGAGGAAGATGCATTACTTCATCTGGAGAGGAAATTAGTTCCAGAGAAGGAGTAGTCATTGAGTGGCAAGTCTGTCCTTCCACCATGACTTAAGTGTTCTTGAACTGATGGATGCCTATTGGCCTGAAAGTCAAGGTATAAATTGTCCATAAGGAGTGTGTAGGACATTGAATACAGGAATTTGGCCTCCACCCTGTCTTGGTAGCTCTGGTCCTTTAGTCCCATGATCTTGTTTGGCAGGAGCCTTTGGGGGTCTCTCTAACTGCTTGATATGTTGTATAAGATGCATACCAAAAAGCATTGTATTCTGTGATGGGCCTGATCAGCGCAGAATGTGGAGGGTTCAGGAGTTTTTTTTGGTCCTAGAGGAAATAACCTTTTGTGGTCAGCTGTGACAGACAGAAAGATTTCCTGACCACATGTACAACACAGTGGTCAAAGGTGAGGGAGTTATCTACCCATGTTCCAAGATCTCTCAAGGCATTTTTATTTTGTTGTGGGGTGTTTTGTATACTCTAAACTGGGTGGAGGGTTTTTTGCCAAATACAAAAATGTTGCATTCTTTAGGATTTAATTTTAGGTCATTGTCAGGGCACCATCTATTAACTTATGTAAGTTTATTTTTCTACCTTCTGAATATCAGAAGGGGATTAAAGTACAACAGTCGTCACCAAACTTGGTTATCCAGTTTTCCTGAATTTTGATTTGGAGATAAGAGAAGTATATGCTAATTAGTAAAGGTCAGCACAGACCTTTGCTGAGTACCCCACTAGTTACTTTCATGCAGTCTAAGGACACTCTTGCTACACTCAGTGTGGGTTCTGTCTTTCAGCCAGTTAGCTGTCCATCTAACTACACAAAGAGATTGATTTGGAGCACATTTAGCTGTTTTATAATGTTGGCGTGTAGTGTAAAATCAAATGCTTTGAAATGGTCAAGATACGCTGTATGTAAAGTGCGACTGCAATCCACTTCTTGCTTTACCCTTTCAAAAAAATTGTTAGATTCATTATATTGGATATACCTATACCCTTAACAAAGTAAAACTCTTAGGGGTCAAGTCTTATAAGATTTTTTTATGTATGGTCTCTCACTTTAATTTCTCCAAATCTTATGGGTTTCTAATAATATGATGGGAATGGACCCCATTCCCAAGTCAAAGTATGATTAAAGTTAATGAAAAGAGTATTATTTCAATCTTTGATGTTAGCCAGAAGTGCTCTTCGCAGCACCCGCAGTGTGCCCAGTAATGACTCTTTCTGCAGTTCATGTGGAGTTACATGTATCGGTAACATATTTAAGTACAATTGTAAGTCCTTTTTTATGAGAGCCATTGCTCCTACTACTACTGGAACTGTCAGGGTATCTTTCTTCCACATTGCCCTCATTTCTGTCTGTAAATCCTGGTATTTTATGACTGTACATTAGACACTATAATCACTAGGTGTAGCGATTTCAGTAATCAATGCTACTTTTGTCTTTTCATGGACTACTATATCAGTCTTTAGGGTTTTTTGTTTTTGTTTTTTTTTTTTGCATCTATTTTATGAACTGTTGGTAATGGATGATCCCATGTGTCTTGTATGACCTGTTTCATGACCTTGCAGATGAGGCTTGTCAGTCTGACGAGTCTGAAATTCCCAAGATCTTTGGTGGGGCCACCCATGTGAAGAGGCATCACAACTGCTGTGTGCCAAACCATGAGAACAAAACAAGTGGATAACCGCAGGTCCACCACCACATATTTAGTGCTGTTCATCAGACAACCTGATATGTTGTCAGGTTCCATAGAGGAATTTATTGTTTAGTTTTTGAAAATACTTTTAACAAATGTTCTTTTGTGATGTTGGGGGGGGGGTTACGTCTTTTGGTATATGTGGGTTTTGTATAAATGACACTCTGGGGTGAAGTTAGCACTGAATATGTTTGCCAGTATATTTGTGAAATCCACTGGATCAGAGTAGATTGTACTTTTTTTTTTTTTTTTTTTTTAAATATCTTCATTAAATCACAGTTGCAGTAGTAATAGAGGTACATGTGCATTTATAGAAATGAAAACAAATCACAGGGATGTATGTATACTGAATGAAAATAATGAGAAATATGTTTTATTTTTAACAGTCATTAACTCCATCACATAAATTGCTGAGTTCTTCTGTCCCGTAAACCTCATCCCCCACCAAACATTGTTCTGCATGCACTGTAATTTGCTCCTTTCTTTTTCTAAGAATTCCATTTCCAATTCTTTTATCTCCTTTGCAATATTCAGTACAGTTGGTTTAGATTTTGATTTCAATTTTCTAGTAATTGATTTTTTTTGTCAACCAATAGCATTAAACTTAGTAAGGCCTTACTATGTCTAGGGATTCAGATCCTGTGCCCCATTCAACAGAAGCATTTCCTTAGTTACAACCATTTGCTTCCCCAACATTTCCTACTAAGTGCTCTGTAGTAAGTTTTTTAAACGCACCAACCTGTTACACTCCCAAAAAGTACATTCCTATTTGCTTGTCTGTTTCCTATTATATCTCCAGCATTTGCTGTCTACCCAAGGAAGCATTCTCTGAAGTCTGCTCAAAGAATAAAAATACCTCTGCAAAGACTTCTAAGCAAAGAATTCTAAACTTTCTGGAATTTGTTGTAAACTTGGAAGCCATACATATGTCCTTCCATTCTTCCTTTGTAAATTGCCCATCCATTCTCGCTCTTTCCAATCTTTTCTAACCTCCTGTGATTGATTCTTATACTTATATTGCAGTATTTTATATGCCCTACTAACTATCCCTTTTTAACAGCAGCTTCTTTTCTAGATTCAGTTAAAAGCTCTATCAGAGCAGGTATTTCATTTTGGATTCACATATCCCTTTCTCTTTGCCTACACTCTTTATCAATCCCTGATGGTGACGGTAGTCTCTACCTTGCAGTTCAAACTTCTTCTTTGCCTCATCCCACTCTCTCGCCTTTCCCTCTATAGTTATTCTCAAATGTCTTGGTTCCTTTGCTAATTTTCTCAAGTAAATTCCAGCTGCCTCTTTCCTATTTTTGTATCCCTATTTGTAGTTGTTTATATTGAAAAAAATCTCTTTTCTGTATTCCCACTATGACTTAGTTCTTAGAATACTTTCTCTTGCTTTATGAGTAGAATATTCTGTGTGATTGTTGTTGTTCTCCTTGAAGGCTTGCATCCAAAATTCCGCTCTTTCTTTTCTTCTTAAACTCCCCCACCCATTTTGTATTATCCTTTGTTTAATCTCTTCCCACACATCCTTAGCTGCCATAATGCAATCCTTTTTAATCCATACACCTAAATGCTTCATCTTTTCTTATCCCCGTATAGGGGTATTGCTGAACCAATTAAGTTGCAAGTACATTGTTTACTGCTGTAGCCTTTGTTTTCTTTTCATTAATTTTATATCCTACAAATACTTGAAACTGTCAGAAAAAGGCCTTTTCAGGATTTTTCAAGCCTAAAATTATATCATTTGCAAATAAAGCTAGATTTTGTTGATTATACTAATGTTTAGATCCTTGAAATTATGAATGTCTTATTTTCTTTGCCAGCAGGACTAAATATACAGCAAATAATGGGGAGGGAAAACACCTGTGCCTTGTTTCTCTGTTCAAGCACAAGTTGTCAAAGAGAAACCCTCCCACCTTAATCCTTGCCACCAACTATTTTTATCCTCCTAATTAACTCTGTTATTCTGTCATGGAATACAAATACTGTCATTGCCCTACTCATAAAATCCCAGCTTAGTCTGTTGAATGCTTTCTCTGCATCAAGACCAACCAACAACAGTGGTATTTTCTTAGATTCTGCTTCCCACTGGATCATCACTATTTTATGTATGTTTTGCCTCCCCTCCACAAAACCACACTGATCCATACCTATCAATTTTGGCATCACCTTTGCCATGCTTTTAACCATTAAAAACAAACACTTCATAATCATGGTTTAGAATTGAAATGGGCCTATTTCAACAATTGGCTAAGTTTCTGGTGTCAGTCTAAGGGGATCCAATATCTGTTTGCCTGGGATTACATGATTGACAGACCTAGATGCTTTGCAAGAGATGGCCTGCATCTGTCACCCATGGGCTTCCGGATACTGGCCAAGGCTCTTGCCACCCCTATAATGCCTTTTTTAGGTGGTGTTCCAAAGACCAAATTACCACTGTAACAGCTACAAACAAATGCAATCTGAGGGTCATGCTGCTCAACGCTAGAAGTCTAAATCTCAAAATGCACTCGCTCGAACCACTCTTTAAAATGGAGAACATTGACATTTGTGCTGTAACAGAGACCTGGTTCAAGGCAGCAGATAGCACCCCTGCACTACCAGCATATAACTCATTCCATACCTTTCGGCCCCAGAACCTGAACCGAAGCTCCAAAGGCGGTCGTATTTCCATATTCATAAAGGATGCGCACACCTCCAGACTGGTAGCCCAACATAGCATGCATTATAGGTTCATAGGTAGGTACTAGGCTATCGGCTCTGGGGCCTATACAAGCCCAACCAAAAAGGTACCTTGGCTTTTGCCACCCAAGAAAATTATTTTCCTGTGCCACTATCGAGCAGAGCCACAGAGGTGATCCCTGGGGTGAATTTCCTGTTTCCCATCCAATGATCAAGATTTTTCTTGAAGAGTGCTAATGAGGAGCTTTGTTTGATATAGATAGGTAGTTTATTCCAGAGTATGGGAAGTCTCTGGGACAGGAATCTATCCCTCCAGCATGTTCTGTTTATTGTGGTGACAAGGTTTAGGTCCCTAGAGCATGTAGTTCGGAGGGATTGGGATTTCTTTAAGTGGAGCATGTCCAACAGCTCTGGGTTTGACATAGCTTTGTATGTTCAGCAGAGATCACCTCTGAGTAGGCGATATGTGACGGAGTAAAGCTGAAGTTTTTTGAGAGGGTCTGCGTAGGGCATCTGTTTGAGGCCGGTAATCCTCTTTGTGAGGTATTTCTGAGGCCTTTCCAGTTGCTGTAGATGTCTTATGAGGTACATACCAAAAGGGGCGTTGTACTCCATAATGAGTCTAATGAGAGATGAGTAGAGGGGAACAATGACCTCTTTTTCTGGATGAGAAACCTTTTGTGATGAGGTGTATCACGTAAAAGGATTTCCTGACTACTGTGGCGATGTGATTATCAAAGGAGAGACTACTGTCCACCTGTGTCCCAAGGTCTCTTATCACACTTTCGGTGTTAAGTATACTACTGCCTATGTTGTAGTTCATGGGTACAGAGTTTTTGCAAAAGGGGATGACAATGCACTTTTTGGCATTGAGCTTGGGGCCATTGCTTTGACACCAGGCATCTGTCTCATTGAGGCCCTTTTGTAGGATGTCCACATCGTTAGGAGTTGCGATTATGGCTCCTAGTTTGCAGTAATCTGCAAACTTCTTTAGCCAAAGACCTTCTGTGTTCGCCTGTACTTCAGAGAAGTAGATACCAAACAGGAGAGGGCCCAGGACTGAACCCTGTGGTACTCCACTTGTCAATGGTCTGAAGTCAGATTTGGAGACTGCTACTTTCAATGTGTGGGTTTTGTCAGTGAGCCAGTTGGCAACCCATCTTGCGACATAGGGTTTTATACATAGTTTAGTGAGTTTTGTCTATAATTCCAGAGTGGAGGTTGGTGTCAAAAGCCTTGGCAAGATCTAGATAGGCTGTGTGAACCATCTTACCCTTGTGTACAGCTTTGGTGACTGCTTCAAAGACATCTATCAGGTTTAGGAGACATGATCTGCCTTTTACAGACCCGAACTGGGTGGGGTCCAGAGTTTGGAGATTACCAGTGTCTTTGTTTATAAGTTCCATGATGATACATTCCATGGCCTTCCAGACCAGGCTCATCAGGCTAATGGGGGCGGTAGTTCCCGGGGTCATGGTGGCTCCCCCTTGTGGAGTGGGATAACCATTGCTGTGTGCCATTCAGCAGGCACAAAGCCTGAGGTGAGGCTATGATTGAACATGGTACGTAGGTGGGGTGCCAGTTTGTTCTGTAGTTCGTGTAGAACGCAGCCTGGGATGTTGTCTGGTCCCGTGGCTTTGGAGAGTGTGGTTTTTACATGTGCAGCCATGATTACAGGAACTTTGCATTCTTCCGGTATAGAGATGTGCTCTTTATGTGGTGGTGGTGGGGGGTAAAGTTAGCACTGAACCTATCTGACAGGATGTTGGCAATATCAGTTGGGTCTGTATATTTAGTGCCATTGTGCTGTAACTCAGAGCAGATCTGAGTGTTGCCATTGAGATTCTTGACATAGCTATAGAATGCTTTGTGGTTCTCTTTAGAATCCGTGGTGATTTTGTTTTCGTAGCTAGCTTTGGGGGATTTTATCAGGGATCACAGCTTCTTACTGAGACTGACCAGGGAGCTTCTCCACTCATGGGATTTTCCTCTCTTTTGCAACAGTTTCTTCCTTCTGTTGTACAGTTTGTTTATGGCAGGGGACCACCAGATTGGCTTCCTTTTTTTGGAGGATAGCGTCTTGGTTCTGTTTGGGATAGCACGATCCATGCACTCATGTAAGTGCTTATAAAGTGCAATTGTGTAGGATTCAGTAGTCTTAACTGTATTGCCCATCTTCATGGGTGTCATGAAGTTCATCACTTCTGTCTTAAGAAGCATGAAGTTGGCTTTGGAGAAATATTTTCCCTTGGTTTCCTTAGTGGGGGTTGGGGGCAGGATGTGGATATCTAGGGTAATTAGCTTATGGTCGGATCGGACCAATGAGGCATTGACTTCAGGTGTGGAACACCGGTCACTCATGTTGGTAATGACTAGATCTAGGATATTGTTACCCCTGGTGGGGGTGTGGATAAGTTGATCCAGGGCATTGGAATTTATGAATTCAAGAAAGCATTGAGCGAAGGAGTTGGTACATGAGTAGTTTTCCCAGTTAATGGTGGGGTAGTTGAAATCGCCCAATATTAGGGTGTTTGGTTGAACCCTAATATTTTCCCGTACATCAATAAAAGAGGAGTGGGAATCCTGGGGCATGGTGGGGGATCTGTAGCAAGCTACAATTTGGATTGCAGTTTTGCCCAGAGTTAGTTGCAGTTGGATAACCTCGGCTGCATTATGCTGAGCAACTAGCCTGGAGGTGTGGATGTCCTTAATGAATATGGACACACCTCCGCCTTTGGTGTTCCAGTCCAGGTTACATGGCCGAAAACTGTGGTATGAGTTATAGCCTGGTAGTGCAGGGTTGCTCTCTGGAGCCTTGAACCAAGTCTCAGTCACTGCACAGATATCGATGTTCTCCATTTTAATGAGTGCCTCGAGTGAGTCCATTTTAAGATTTAGACTTCTAGCATTGAGTAGCATCACCCTCAGTTTTTGCTTGCCTGTTCCTGTTATGGTGGTGAATTTGTCATTTGAACCTTGCCTAAAAAAGGCACTGTAGGGGCGGAAAGAACCTTAGCCATTATCCGGAATCCCAGGCGTGACAGGTACAGGCCATCTCTGGCAAAGCATCGTAATCTGTCGACCATGTCATCCCAGGCAGACAGATACTGGATCCCTTTAGAATGGCCACCAGATGCTTAGCCAATTGTTGAAGTCAATCATTTTGTCCTTGTACTGCGGCATCATTCTGGGTGATGGCAGAATGCTACTCAGGGCTAGGGCATGCCTGCCTGGGCTACAAGATCGAAGAGCTCTTCCATGTCCCTTTTCATGTAGTCCAGGGAGGTACATCTCGGGTCGTTCACACCAACATGGATAATGACATAGTCATATTTGTACTTGTTGTGGAGTGACCTGAGTGTGTGGGTTATGTGGCAGATCTTGGCACCCAACAGGCAACTGACAGTAACCTTCTTCTTGTTTAGCCTGGTGAGTGGGACATCAGTGTGCCTGACTATAGAGTCACCTATGACTAATGTGTTGGGTACGTTGTTTTGTCTTATTGGCTGTGATTGAGTGGCACACTGAGTCTGCGGACTGTGTGTCATTTGGGTTGTGTTGGGGGGGGGTGGAGGTTGCTTTCATTTCTGCTTTGGAGGTCTCTGTTGCTTGAGCAGATTATTATTGAGAGTCTCCGCAAATGTTTTTGTGTTTCTATGTATAGATTTTGGTGGTGTAGATTTAGTGAGACTGTGATGAGTGTGGTGTGGTGCAAGTGTTTACCTTCTCCTCTTGACTGTCAAATTCAGTCTTGATTGGAGAGAGCTTTACCTCCAGTTTGGGTAGATAAGTGCATCTCTCACAGGTTGTAGTGTTGGGTGGTAGGAGGAGAGGGTTGTCTGTGTACATGAGGCAATTTCTACATTGCCCCAAGATGCACAGATTCATCAGATAGACAGGAGAGAACACTGGGAGCTGACCCTTGGACATGCCTGAATAAAAAACTATTTTCCTCAAGATAAGTGAGGAAAGTGAGTACAAGAGCTGTTTTTCTTTAAGCAAGTGAGGAAAGTAAGTACCAAAACAGTTTTCCTCTAGGTAATGAGGAAGGTTGAGTGCTGTAGTAATTAGTAGGTTATTTAGTGCTTACAAGTTCTGAACAAGTGCTGATCATGAATAAGCAAATTCAAGTGCTAAAACTAAGAATCTGTATCTGGACTAAACTAGTTACAGGAAAGGGGGGAAACAAGTGCAAATGCGGGCTTTTAAATCAAAGTTGAGAGAGATGGAAAAACTGCCCAAACAGCCAATAACTACAATTTCTGGGCCAGAACCACTCTTTATGTGGTAGATAGGTTACCTAGTGCTTACCACTCCCACTGATAAGCTAGAAGGCTTCCCTCCGACACAGAAAGATTGGGGGGGGGGGGCTCAAAAGCTTACATACAGTCCTGGATACAGCAAATCTGAATCTGGACGACACTAGTTAAAGGAAAGGTTTTTCATATATATATATATATATATATATATATATATATATATATATATATATATATACAGAAAAGTAGCTAAAACAGCAGTAAAAACAATTCAAATGCAGTGCAAGGTAGCACACTTGAGTATGGTAGCAATGTTAGACCAAACAGTTTAAAAAATGCAATTAAATTAAAAATGACTAAAAAGAAGTGCAGGTGTCTATTAGGTAGAATGAGGTAAAGAGATGGGACTGGGGGAGTGTCCCAGATCAAATCTACAGTGGGGGGCAACTGCAAAAGCTTCCAAATTTACAGCAACACCGGAATAGGGAGAGTGGGTATGGGAAAACCAGCACCTTCAGCAGAGATCTGAAAAACTATACAGTGAAGCAAAAATAACAGTGCACAACTCTGAAGTCAGCCAGCAATGATATAAAATTAGTCAAACAACAATTACCAGTACACAACTCTGAAGTGCCAGAAAAATATACTCAGCTCTGTATATCTCCAGATAGTTTAAAGAGCACTCAGTCAGGACACAGGAAATCTCCAGCATCAGAGATACTTCAGGAGCAGCTAACATTGGGTAATACAGCGATTCAGGTCGTAGCCTGCTATAGGTTCCCAACCATGACCCAAGACTCACACTCCACTTTCCTAAGCACCCTGGAGAATACTAGGGTCCAACCTAACACTCATACTGGGCGACTTCAACTACACCTCCATTAACTGGGAAAACTATTCATGTACCAATACATTTCCCCAACATTTTGTGGAATTCATTAATTCCAATGCCCTGAACCAGCTCATTCTTACCCTCACTAGAGGTAGCAACATCCTTGAACTGGTCATTACTAAAATGGGTGACCGTTGCTCTGTACCAATAGTCAACTCCTCCCTGGTTAGAGCCAACCACAAACTAATCACCTTGGAAATCCACATCCCTCCCATCCCCACCCCGCAAAGGTAACCACCATGAAAAACTTCTCCAAAGCTAACTTTTGGGCTTCTAAAAACAGAGGTGGCTAACTTCACGGCACCCATGCAATTGGAGAACAGCTGCATGACCGAATCATACACTAATGCCCTGTACGAACACGTACACAAATGCATGGATCTCGCCATACCCAATAGACCCAAGACACTCTTCCAAAAAAAGGAAGCCAATCTGGTGGTCCCCTGCCATAAACAAACTCTACAACAGGAGGAGGAAACTGATGAAAAATAAGGTGAAGTCCCAAGGCTGGAAAAACTCCCTTATCAGCTTAAAAAAAGAAAGTTGAGATTCCTCATCAAATCCTCTAAAGCTAGCTATGAAAACAGAATTGCAGCAAATGGTAAAGACAAACAGAAGGCCTTCTATAGTTATGTAAAGAATCTCCATGGCAATACCCAGATTTGCTCGGAGCTGTTGCACAAGAACCAACAGATATTGCCAGTATATTGGCCGACAGGTTCAGTGCAAATTTTACCCCCTCTCTCCCCCATCAAAGGACCAATCACAATATTAGTAGATTGCCATGCACCCAGTATTACTGCTGCACAGGTTAAAACAGCACTGTCCAAGGCCAAGAATACAGCTTCTATAGGACCTGACAATATCCCTGGCTGTGTTCTACATGAACTACAGAGTGAACTGGCACCTCACCTGTGTGCCCTATTCAATCACAGCCTCACCTCAGGCTTTGTCCCTACCAAATGGCGCACTGCTACAGTCATCCCTGTCCACAAAGGAGGAGCAACTACAGACCTTGGGAACTATTGCCCCATTAGCCTGACAAGTCTGATATGCAAAGCTGTGGAACGTATCATCATAGACCTAATAAAGATATACAGAACCTCCATACTCTGGATCCCACACAGTTTGGTATTGCGAAGGGTAGATCATGCTTGCTCAACCTGGTTGACTTCTTTGAGCCAGTCACCAGAGCTGTGGATGAAGGCAAGGTGGTTCATACAGCCTACCTTGATCAGGCCAAGGTCTTTGATACCATTCCCCACTCGGGCATCATAGAAAAACTCACTAAGCTAGGCATCAACCCCTGTATCACTAGGTGGGTTGCAAATTGGCCCACAGATAGAACCCACAGTGTGAAAGTAGTGGACTCCAAGTCAAACTGTTGACCAGTCACAAGAGGAGTCCCACAGGGTTTAGTCCTGGGTCCTCTCCTGTTTGATATCTACTTCTCTGAAGTCCAGGCCAACACAAAGGAACTGTGGCTGACAAAGTTCGCAGATGATTGCAAGTTGGGAGCCATAATTAACTCCCCAAGTGATGTTGACATCCTACAGAAAGGCCTCACTGAGACCAACGACTGGTGTCAGAACCATGGCCTTAAGTTCAGTGCCAAAAAATGAGTCGTCATCCCCTTTGGGAAAAACCCAGTTCCCATGAATTACCACATCGATGGTAGTCCACTGAACACAGACAGTGTCATAAGAGATCTGGGAACACAGGTTGACAGCAACCTCTCTTCTGACCACCACATTGCCACTGTGGTCAGAAAGTCCTTCTATGTGGCACATCTCATTACTAAGGGTTTTGCATCCAGGAAGAAAGAGGTCATTGTCTCCCTCTACTCTTCCCTCATTAGGCCAATCATCGAGTACAATGCCCGCTTTGGCATGTACCTCACTAGGCACCTACAACAACTTTAGAGGCCGCAAAAATACCTCACAAAAGAGGATCTTAGGCCTTAAACACTTGTCCTATATGGACAGACTCAGCAAACTCCAACTATTCTCTGTTTCATATCGCCTACTTAGAGGCGATCTCTGCTTGACTTACAAAGCCATGTCTGACTCGGCTCTGTTAGAAATGCTGCATCTAAAGAAATCCCAAACCCTCCGCACTACACGCTCCAGAGACCTCAACCTCATTACCACAAACAACAGAACAAGCTGGAGGGACAGGTTCATAACCCACAGACTGTATGTGGTATGGAATAGACATCCTATACACGTCAAGCGGAGCATCTCACTGGCCCTATTCAAGAGAAATCTTGATGAGTGGATGGGAAATAGAAAATTCACCCTGGGGATCACTCCAGTGGCTCTACTTGACAGAGGCACTGGGAACTAAGGTTGGGTGGCACGATGACTAGGTAATCCTGTGGGCTAGGCTTGTAAAGGCTCCAGGGCCATTAGCCTAGTACACACCTATTAACCTACATGAAGCTGGATTTGATGGGCCTTTACCATCTGTAGGTATTACAGCCACTGCCACTTTCTTCCAAGATGTTGGTACTTCCCCCTCCTTTTAAAATACTATTAAATAAAACCTTTCAACTTTTTATCACTTTCTTCCCTTCTAGCTTCCAAATTTTCACAGGAATATCATCTATTTCTGGAGACTTTCCTGTAGATTGGTTATAAATTATCATTTTTAACCATCATTCCCATCTACAAAAGAAGGAAAAAGCATATCAGTTTTACTTGTGTCCTGCTCTTCTGTCCAGGCTTTCTTTTCTTTTTACATTACAGTACCTACATTTTTTAAAAACAAATAAGAAAGAAAGAAAGAAAGAAAAAAAAAAACATAGGAGCAGATGTTCTTCGTGTTTCACTGTTGCAGTCATTACATTTGGGGTTATCTGCTTGCAGTAGTCCTCATTCGGCCTGATTAACAAAGTCTTGGGTCCTGTGTCGGTTACTGTCCCTTCTTCCATGACGTCAGGTCGTCAGGGGTTTAAAACATGCAGCCGATGCCATTACATCACTCTTTCTTGCTGTGCGGTGCCAGAAGCAGAAGCAGTTCGCAAGTGCCGGTTGGCCGACTCCTGAAATTTTCGTTTTCAAGTTTCAGAACCGAAGTCTTCAACTAAAGCTAAGTACCCCGTTGGGGAAACTTTTTCTTGCTCTTTACCAATGTCAGTAAAAGTTAATAATCGCATTACTTGTGGAAAGCAAATACCTCACAAAGATTTTCATTCATACTGTATTCCTTGCCTAGGCCATGACCACGACGTATCTTGCTGTCGGTTTTGTGCTTTATTTAATCAGCGCACTATCCGTCATCGGTATATTTTCACCTCTAAATATTTCTATTCTCGTTTTAATTATTCAGAAATTTCTTCGGTTAGCCATCCTACTACCGGGATTCCAAAAAACCACAAATTTAAGACAGAGACAGGCCGCCGAGGTCCAAAACTGCCGACAATGCTATTCCTAAGCCAGTCGCCAGTTCGCTGGTACTCAGTGAGGTGCTTTCACAGCCCCTGATACCCGCTACTTCTGATTCGCAGGTCTCTACTGAGACCCATTCGGAGTCCGGTATGCCGCGAGATACTTCAGCTGTGGATTCTGCAGATGTCTCTACCTTGGATGGGTCTGGAGCTGCTGTGCAGACACCAGCTTCTTTGGGTGTATTCAGGCCTACGGACTTGCATATTAAACCAACGCCTCCTTCTTCATTTGGGCCTAAATCTCGAACCATGCCCAAGAAACCGACGCCCAGGCTGCATTCTCAGGCCTCTATGCCTCAAAAACAAATGATAAGAATGGCTGAAGATCTTCTAACTCTAATCAGGGGAAGCCAACCTCCCCCTTCTAAGAGACCTAGGACTGAAGTTGTTTATGAATCTTCTGACCAGGATTCTGATTTTTCTGATTCTTCTGATGATCTGGACTTGCCCTTAACTACTTATGAGGATTCTGATGCAGAGGACTCTATTCCCTCTGCTTCCCCTCTTGAGGATTTTTCTTTTGGTGAAAATTTACATACTCTAAGGGAGCATTTCCACTGGGAAAGCCAGGATTTTTCTGAGTCAAAAAAGAGGCTTAGGGATTTCTTACTCCTGCCTCAGCATAGGCCTTTAGCTGTACCTCCTGTACTAAACATTGTTGATGATGCCTTTTCGGAATCTAGTTTGGCCCCTGATTCTTTGCCTCCCCCCATAAAACCTGACCGATATTACAGGGTCCCTGATTCACATAAGTTCCTTTTTAAAAATCCTGTTGTGGATCCAGAGACTATTTCACAGGGACCGAAGGGCATTAAGGCTTCTACTGCTAAAAATCCTACCTCTTCTGATAGAGACTCCAGGGCGCTGGATAGATGGGGTAAGAAGGTTTACACTTCTGCAACCTTGGCCATTAGGACTTTAAACTGCCAGTTGCATATGTTAAAGCATCAACAACATGTTATTGGATTGCTTAAACAGAAAATTATGTTGATTCCTGACTGTGCTGAAAATAAAGAATTACAGAATTTAATGCATTCTGCTGAACAGGTTGATAAACATACTTTGCAATGTGGATTTGATTCATTAGAGGCCTCTTGCAGGGCAGCTGTTACTGGGTCTGTGCTCAGAAGACATGCTTGGCTAAAGGAGCAATCTTTGCCTGATCATGTTAAAGCTAAACTGTTGGATGCTCCCTTAAATCAGGACCGTCTGTTTGGCAACAAAGCTGAGGAAGTTCTTAAAGATGAAGCTAAATCTATGCAAACTGTTAAAGATTTCTTACAAGTTCAGCCTCCGTGATTTAGTAGGCACTGGCCCTCTAAGAATTGGTACTTTCTAGCCCCTTCCAGGTCTTCTCAAGCCAAACCCAGACACAGCAGAAACCCCAGGTTTCAGTCCCAGGGGACACACAAGACTAAGCAATGGGGGGTTTCTGCACCCAAATCTGGTAGTAGTAAGACTCCCCCCTATGGAAAACTGTCTCAATGACTTGTTTTTAAAAATTCCAAGCACTTCCCTACTGAATGCTCCTTTAGGTGGAAAGATTGCTCTGCAGGCCAAAAACTGGGAACTCATTACCCAGGGCAAATGGGTTTTAAATATAGTGTCCCAAGGATACAGATTTCACTTTCACATGTTACCAACACCAAGCGGGTGGCCAGATCTACCCCCAAATCAGTGAGCAGAGGCCCAAAATCAAGTACTCTCTCTCTTTAGCATGGGGGCTATTCAGTTGGTACCAGAAGAGGAAAAGGGACATGGTTTCTATTCGAGACTTTTCCTCGTGCCCAGAAAAGGCAATACATGGTGTCCTATCCTGGACCTTTCTGGTGAATCCAAAATTCTGACTCTTCACCAGCTGCTTCCTATGCTAGGCAGAAATGCATGGCTGGCAACACTAGACTTAAAAGAAGCATACCTGCACATCCCTATCAGGGAGTCATGCAGAAGATACCTATGCTTCAAAGCAGGCTACATGCACTGTCAGTTCTCTGCACTGCCCTTTGGCTTATCTACTGTGCCCAGGGTATTCACAAAGTGCCTAGCTCCAGTCATTGCATTTTGCAGGCAAAGAAATATTCAGATATACCTATACCTGGACGATTGTCTAATTCAGGCAGAAAGCCAGGACATACTTTTGAATCATTTGGCCTTTGTTCAAAGGGTGCTGACTTGTCTGGGGTACACCAAAAATGAAAATAAATCACACCTGGTACCCTGTCAATAAATTATGTTCCTGGGAGCAAGCTTGAATACAACTTCCCAGATGACTTTCCTCACGCCAGAGAAACTGATTCATTTGACAACCTACGTCAAACAAGTGGCCACAAAAGCCCAGTTACCTGCAAGGCAAATATTGCAAGCCTTGGGGTTCATGGCCTCCTGCAGTCTTCTAATTCCATATGCAAGGCTGCATATGAGGAAACTACAATGGTATCTCAAAAGCCTATGGTGTCAACATTCACAGGATCTAGAAGCAATGATTCCTATCATACCTTGCCTATGCCTAGAGTTCCTTTGGTGGGCAGAGGCCTGCCACCAAAACAGGGGACTACCATTCACACTACACCCTGCTACCCAAACCTTAACAACAGACACATCAGACTATGCATGGGGGGGGTCACCTGGCAGGGAAGTGCATTCAGGGCAAATGGAACCCAAGTCAAATGCACCTGCACATAAATCAAAAGGAAAGGTTAGCTGTACAGAATTCTCTGACAGTCTTAAAGGACCACATTCTTCCAGGACAACTAATGGTAAAGACGGACAACACCACTGTCATGTGGTACATAAACAAGCAGGGGGGTACACATTCTTACCCCCTCTGCAGACTAGCCATGGCATTGTGGAACATAGCCTTGAGCTACCAAGTGAATCTACAAGCTCAATTCCTGCCAGGAAAACTAAATACACTGGCAAACGGACTAAGCAGAAACCTCATGGACCCACATGAGTGGAAACTGGAACCAAGGATTTTCAGCATGTTGACAAGCAAATGGGGGACCCCAAATATAGACCTGTTTGCCTCCCCTAGAACCATCAATTGGACAAATTTTGCACAATGGTTACCCACAAGCTAGCCTGGAAAGTGGATGCTCTGTCCTTCAGCTGGAAAAACCTATCAGTTTATGCCTTTCCTCCTCTGCCTCTGCTCTCCAAGGTACTACTAAAGATCAAACAGGACAAGCCAAGGACGATTTTAATTGCACCAGACTAGCCACGCCAACACTGGTACCCCCTCTTGTGCAGTGTGTCACACTTGGCCTCATGGCATCTGCCTCATACTCCTTCCCTGTTATCTCAGCAGGAGAACCAGATTCTGCATCCTCACCTGCAAACCCTGAACCTAGCAGCCTGGCTAATTGCCTAATCACTCCTTTACCATCCCTCAGTAAATCAGTGATGGATATCATTTTAGAGGCAAGGAGGCCTAGTACTTGAAAATGATATGCTGCAAAATGGAAAAGATTTTGTGCCTGAAACCATTCTCAAGGAGTGAGTGCAGCAGTGCCCAATTTACCTCAGATTCTACAATATTTGACTGAGGTACTTCATAAGGGCTTGTCCTTTTCCTCCATCAAAATTCATGCCTCGGCCATTTCAGCTCATTATAGCACAGAGCCTCCCCTCTTCTCTCGCCCACTGCTCAAGCAGTTCCTCAGAGGGGCCAGAAATTTATGGCCACCCAGGAGAGCTCTAACTCCAGCCTGGGACCTTAACTTTGTCTTGGAGAAACTCACTCTTCCTTCTTTCAAGACTGCTGCTACTGCAGATTTAAAATTCCTTTCTTGGAAAGCAGCTTTCCTTTTAGCAATCACTTCTGCAAGAAGGGTATCTGAATTACAGGCCCTTATGACAGTGGAGCCTTTCATCATCTTTCATGCGGACAGGGTGTCCCTCAGAACCAATCCCTCCTTCATGCCCAAGGTGGTATCCAGTGTGGCTCTTAATCAGTCCATTCATTTGCCTACCTTCTTTCCTAACCCACAGAACAAAGGGGAACGGATACTGTACTCCTTAGATGTGCACAGACAACTTAGATTCTACTTGGACAGGACTAAACCTCAAACGAAATCTGAACAACTGCTGATGGCATTTGCTGCAGGGACAGAGGGGACAGCTATTTCAAAGCAAACCATTTCAAAATGGATAGGCCAATGCATTAATTTCTGCTATAAGCACCATGGAAAACCTATCCCACAGGGCATCAGACTCAATTCAACCAGGGCTGCATGTACCTCTGCAGCCTTTCCCAGGGTTGTCCTTACAAGGGACATCTTAGAAGCTGCTACTTGGAGTTCTGTACATACTTTCACCAAGCATTATCATTTGCCAATTTTCTCTAAATCCAGAGCTGGCTTTGCCACTGCAGTCTTGCAGGGCCTTATAGCTGGTCCTAATTCTATTTAAATTCCTGCTCCCAACCTTAGCTTTGGGAAACCAAATTTAATGACTGCAACAATGAAACACGAAGAACATAGTACAGTTGTGTACACTTACCATAAATGTAGATGTTCGAGTGTATTCACTGTTGCAGTCCTGGTTACCCTCACTCCCTGCCCCCTTTTCTTCTTTTGGCTATACCTCTTCTCTCCTTTACTATGCTCAAAAAGCTTTTTGGTGTATTTGTTTTTTTGTTATAGGTGTATCCTTGTATTTATACATTTGTACAATGCTCTAACCCAGATTAGCTCCTCTTCATTAAACCAAGGTCATACTTTTCCTCTGGATTATCCAAGTTCAAAAACTTTAACTTTTTATTCTCAAATGATCTAACTCTATATTTCCTTGACTGCTTTCTGACCATAAATGGAAGCCCTTAAATCTTTTCTAAATGGACAGCCTAGGGAAGGGACCTGTAACCCCAAACAAGAACAATGTATAGTAACTAAACTCAAAATTATAATTGTCTTATTTTTAAGCAAGCATGTATTAAAAATCTGTATGAGAACTTTCGTATTTTGTGGTTGCTATAGCTAGGATGTATTGTAGCAGTATGTAAATTAATTTTTCCCCCTCTCATATGCTTTACTATATGTAACAATCTAGAATTGTGACTATGTTGGAGCTTTTCTCCCCAGGCCTCCGCTGAAAATGGACATGTATCCAGTTGGACCATCCCGGTCAACAAATGTAAAATAAATAAATAAAATTATAGTTTTAATTGCTTCCAGTTAGGGGGGCACCTGACATCTGGGGCAAGAAAAACTGATGTAATGGCGTCGGCTGCATGTTTTATACCCCTGACGACCTGACGTCATGGAAGAAGGGACAGCAACCGATGCAGGAACCAAGACTTTGTTAATCAGGCCCACTGAGGGCTACTGCAAACAGATAACCCCAAATGTAATGACTGCAACAGTGAATACACTCAAACATCTACATTTATGGTAAGTGTACACAACTGTACTTTGTTTACTTTAGTATCCCTAATGCACAGAAAAATAACAGAAAAAGCTGTACTTTATAGCATGCAATCTATGTCATGTATTATAAAAATACTGTTAAGAACAAAGTTTGTACCACTTAGTTACCTCTTTCCTTCTTCTTACCCTCTGCTAAGTGTTCTTCCACATGGCATGAAGTTGTGCATATGCTTTGGCATCCCCTACAAGTTTAACAAGGTCAAAAATGTCCAGTATTTCCAGGTTTTCTTGTCCTGTCATATTTCACAAATATAATTCATGTTTTGCAGTCCAACATTTATTCATTAAATTTGGAGTTGAGTTTTTTCCTGTTGTTCTCCATCTCCCAGATTTAGACTCTGGTTCATTTCCAATGTACTCCAGGTTCGTCTACTCAACTCCTGTGCTTTTTTCTGTCTCTCAATCATTTTTCTTTGGAACATTGGAAAAGGTTTCAGTGGCATAGTCTCTCTGTGGGCTTTATTATCAGAAGAGTTATTGTTGTTGTCTTTCGACTCTTCCCGGTTAGGGGTTACCACAGCGGAACTCCGGTCCGCTAATGATTGGCAGTAGATTTTCACGAACACTGAGGTGCCAGCTCGACATTCAACCTTCAACGAAGGCACGCCCATTTATGCATGTCTTTCGAACGCCCACCCAACCGCGGGGAGGGCATGCAGACTCCACACAGAAGGCACTCCCCACACTCCAGTCGATAATTGAATGGGAGAATCTCTTGCTGTGAGGCAACAACACTACCGCTGCACCGAGAGTAAGAAGCTGAATTCCTTTCTGTTGGGTAGTTCACTTTTTGTTTACACAACCTTTTGTATTTTCTGCGTAGCACGTTCTACATCAAAACTTGACTTTGACACTTTGGATAGCTGGATACAGCAGCTAGAATCTCGCACCTGCTTCTTGACATTCCCTGATTACTGAATAAGTTTACTCTTCTGCCTGGTGTACAGTGAGTAATCATTTTCCACAAACTCTCTACTGTCTCCTACTTTTATTCCTCTGCCACAGTTTTGTCAGAATCAACTCCTTCTCCTGGTAAAATTGTATTTTTACTGTTAAAGGTCTTGGCTGTTTTCTCATGACCAGGTTTGGAGTATACACACAATGTGCCCTTTCACTTAACTTCTGCTGTAAAATACCAGTTCAGTTGTTTGTTTGTCCTTTCATAAAGTTAATACAGTCTGTTCTTTCCTTTTCTGTACAGTAGAAAATTTCTGGTTTTCCCTATGTGCTCTATCCTCTAATTCTACTGTTTTTTGAAACTTCTCTTATTGAGCATACTCAACCAGCCTTTTCTTCACTTTTGAACTCTGAATTTCCATTTTTATCAGCTCATTTGTCTGTCTGTTTAAAGCTTCTTCCATTTTTTTCCAGTCTTTTGTTATTTGAGGTGGTATACGCCTTTAGTGCTTTTGTTTATTTTAAAACCGCTCTGAACACATTTGACTTATTTTTTCCTCTAAATTACTGGAAGCCATGTCTTGCACCAAGGCTGGAGCTTGAACTACTTTTTGCTGAACAGCTGCTGGATTTTTCCCAGCCAGTGTTTTCTGTTCAATTTTGTGATTGATTTTCTTTTAGATGCTATGATTTTTTTTCCTGATATCCAAGCAGTACATATGCTAGCTAGTTACTGAAATTTATACAAAAAACAATGACAATTCACTGGCTGTCTTTTCTGAGTTTCTGTTTTCACATTGGGAGAGCTGAAATTAAGCTGTTACTCAGTGTGTAGCCATCTTGGAAGTAGTCTACATGTCCTTTTGTTGTTGTTGTTTGTCTTTCGGCTTTTCCCGGTTAGGGGTCGCCACAGCGGAACTCCAGTCCGCTAATGATTGGCAGTTAGTTTTTATGGTGTTGAGTTGTCAGCCTGACGCCATCTTCAACGAAGGCACGCCCATTCAACGCATGCCTTTCGAACGCCCACTCGACCGCGGGGAGGACATGCAGACTCCACACAGAAGGCACTCCCAACCCAAGCCGGGAATCGAACGGGAGAACCTCTTGCTGTGAGGCAACAACGCTACTGCTGCATCACCGTGGCATCCCATACATGTCCTTTTAAACACATATAATTCTTTCTTCTCTCCATCTGTAGCGGCTACCTTGCTTTTTTCCACTGACCTCATTCCATTATGAATCTCTCTGAGTATTCACTTTCCATCATTCGGTCTGACTGTCCATACCATGGCTGTACAGCCTTCTCCATAAAAAATTACTTTCAGACTAGCATGCAGTGGTTAACCTCTAGAAACTGCTGGCAGTGAAATCTTCCTTCCTCCTCTGTCCTTCTGTTCAGGATACTCTTTTCACATTTCACTGACATGATATTGTATAAAAATGTCATATCCCCATCTCATCTGACTTTTATCATTTGGTCTTATCTTTTTCCCTCCATCCCACAGACCATTCTAGTAGCTCTCCTCTGGATTCATTTCAGCAGTGAAGTATCTCTTTCCTTCTATGGTCACAGAACTACACACAGCATTCAAGCTATGGACTGATCAGGGCTGTGAAGAGAAAGACTACTTCACTGCTTCTGGAATCTGTACCCTAGCATTCTATTGATGCTGACAGCCCCCCTCCCCAATTCCAGTATTCTAATCCCTCTGTTGCCACTTCTCCAGCTGATAAGATGCAACAACCACAGGTGTGTAATAAGTGCAGTACTTTGCACTGTACCTCAACTACATTCTTTCTGACAAATCCTGTCCTACACTCTGGTTTGTCACCTAATGCTGAACCAGTTTAACAAACACGATTGTATTTCCAATTTGACCAGTGGGTAAATCTGTACATTTATAAATGAGAAGTCTTCATTACTAAGATGGCTGACTTTGCAACAGCAGTTTTTAAATACTCCGTTAAAGAATTGGCCCATTGTTGCAGGAAATAAAATCTTTGAATGGATTCATGAAACCAGCATGACCCTTGCACTGTTTTTAAGATCTGTATAGCTGGCATTCTCCTACTTACCTGTTAAAAAAGAAAATAATTTAAGGAATTGGTAGGGGCAAGGATTTGAGAGTTATTAAGGAAGACAGAAAATTCTTCAGAAAAGATAGCTTATGAGTGGGATAAGATGAAAATGGAAATGAATTAGATAATATTTTAGAAATGTTACATAAATTTGCATAAAGGACAGGACTGTGGAAATCGGGAAAAAGCATAACTGGAAAGATTTATGGAAGACTTAATTATGCCAAGGTCACAGAAAGGTGAGGCTTAACATTTAATAGCTGATATAGGAAGATAACAGGAACAGACTATATTCCTGTGGACATTTGGAAGTTAGGAAACAGAGTGGTAAAGATGTGGAAGATTTTGGTTAACAGTATTTTAAAAGGAGAGGAAGTACCAGCATCTTAGAAGAAAGCTATTGTGGCTATAATACCTATTTACGATAAAGACCTTTCAGACTCGTCTTCCTGTAGACCCATTTCAATTTTAAGCCATGACTATTTTAAAATGTTTATGTCTATAGTTCCTAGAGAATGGCAAAGGTATTGCCAAATTGATAGATCAGTACCACTGTTTTTTTTTTGCGGGGAGGGAGGGGCAAACATCTGACATTAACAGAGCAGTGATCTAGAGGAGAATGCCACTATTTTTGGTGGGTCTTAAGTGCAAAGAAAGCATTCAACAGTGTCTGCTCAGACTTGAGTAGGCCAATGAAAGCATTTGCATTCTCTGAGGAAATAAGGTTGATTAGGAGGATACAGGATGGGATCTGAGCTGAAAATTAAAGTGGGGTGTTCCTCTCTGATAGGTTCTGTATGAGCAGAGGAATCAGGCAGGGGTGTCCTCTTTTATTTGCATTTTATTTAGTACCATTGGCAAAGAAAATAAGGGATTCAGAAATTCAAGGATATAATTGGTATGGTAATTAAGGAAAGTTGCCTTTATTTGCGGTGATATTTTATCTGATAAAACCAGAAAAGGAATTTCAGTATTCCTAAGACATGCAGTAGGTGAATTGAACATCTAAATTAGCCATAGATGTGAGTGTGCATGTGAGAGTGAGGTGTGGAAGAACTACGGCAGGGCTAGCCCACCTGGTGGTGTAAGCCGTGGCTCTAGATGATTGTCACTGTTGAAGTGACACCCCAATCCCATGTACAAAAATGGGAAAAAAGGGGTTGTGTGTGGATGGACAGCAAGATACAGGCAGTGAAAATGTTTTAATCCCTTTAGTTTTATATACATTTCAGGCATATTTTTATCAACCAGAGGGGAAGTGGTGGACTAATTAAAGAGGTGAAGGATTTTGTCTAAGAGGGAATGAGGGCAAGAATCAAGTAGGATAAGTTAATCCTTCCAGTAGCACAAGGCGGATCGGGATTACCCGGTTTGTAGGGGTATTTCAGGCTGCTATACATAACACAAGCAGAAAGCTATAATTCACAGTGAAAAGGAATGATAAAAACGGGGAAAGCTCAAGAAACAAGTAGAGACTGGCTTTTGGATGCAGATCCTTAAAAATAACAATAACCATACATAATATTATATTCCTGAAATAGCAGAAAGTATTTTAAGAACTAAGCCAACATGGGAATGGAGAAAGGAGTTTCTCCCGATAGAGATGACTGCAATTAGAGGTATAGAGAATAGGCAAGAGGGGGCTGGAATTTGCTAGAGAAAACCGGCAAAGTAATCAAGGTATTGGAAGCAAATAATAAGAGAGGGAAACATCATAGAATGGGAAGAGGCCAAGAATTCATTTGGACTGCAGGCTAGAGATAGCCGTCCCTGTCAAGGACTAATACTAGAGTGTAGGCAGCGAGAGAGAAATAGGGGATCCTAAAGCAAAAGACCAGCACTGGTAGAGTTTTTAATATAATCTAGAAAAGAAGCTGTTATAAAAAGGGATAATTAGTAGAATGTATAAAATATTGCATGATAACAATATAAATCAGTCAGAGGAGGTTAGAAAGGATTAGGAAGAGAGATTGGATAAGCAATTCACAAAGAAATAGTGGGAGGATGTAGGTATGGCTTCCAAATATATGACAACGTCTAGAAGATTTAGGATCTTGATCTAGATGCTTGGGAGTGTTTGGATAGGTATTTCTAGACTTCAAAGAATTTTTCCTCAGGTAAATTGCAAATGTAGGAAGTGTGAGAGCAAGGTAAGGACTTTAAAAATTCCTTGCAGACTACTCTGTCAGAAATACTGGGTGAGCATATTGGTGCAACTAAGGAAATTTTTTTAAGCTTTGTTACAGAATCAGAATTGTCCATAGTAATGACTTTCTGAATTTAATTCTGCTGTCTGCCAAAAAACAATTGATAGAAGGTGAAATCTAAGTCTAAACCAACTGTACTAGAAGTTGCGAATATAGTAACAGAAGTAAAAGAACTGGAAGTGTGATATTTAGAAAAGAATAGAAGTAAATTACATAGAACAAAATAGGAATTGTGGGAACAATACATTCAGAGTAATGTTTTGGAGGAGGAATGAGGTTTAAGGGAAGACAGAAATTTAATGAGCTATGTAATGTTTGACTGACAATGGCTAGTTTATAAGTAATGTATGTTTGCAACTGAAAATGTCAAAATGTTTTTTCATTTATATAAATTGCCTCTGTCATAAGTGATAATTCAGTAAAGATGTTTCTTTAAAGAAAATAAGGGACTTACTTGACAGTAGTATTATTTCTGTTGGTCGACGAGCAAATGTGATGTGTGGAAGGTATGTGCAGGGGTGCTGCCTAATTGCCTATGGCACTACCTGTTGAATTTTACACTGTGCTGTCCTAAAAACTGTCTCATAGGTTTACATATCTTGTGCATTTAACCTCCAAAACTTAATTGTCATGTATGACAGTGCAGGGCAAACATTGAACAGAGAACTCTGACCTTATTTGTCCTTCCATTTAAGGTTATTGTAATGCCCTATACCAGTTAAACCAGCCTGTTTTTTAGATTCAGTTTAGAAATTATTAAACATCTTTATTGCCTATAAACAACTAAAACATTTTTTTTTATTACCTAGAATTTAGCTGTCCTTCAGAAAGTAGGAGATGACAAGAAACTGGAATGGGCTCAGCATTTTATCATCAAAGGCTTTAACGGTATGCATTCACCACATTTTCTGTGTGTGTGTGTGTGTGTGTCTGTGTGTCTGTGTCTGTGTGTGTGTGTGTGTGTGTGTGTGTGTGTGTGTGTGTGTGTGTGTGTGTGTGTGTGTGTGTGTGTGTGTCTGTGTGTCTGTGTCTGTGTGTTTGGAAATGCTGTAAATGACCATTTAATAACTAATTTATTTTGCACACTTACCCTTGACTTAAGGTAACATCACAAAAAACAGATGTCACAAAAAGCTGTACAACCAAGTATATTAGTTATTGCAATGAGATGTTGCCTATTTAATTTACTAAGCAGCAAAAATAGTTAAGAAAAGACAAAACTTTGTGGGAAAAAAAAAGCAAATGGAAAGTACCTTCTTTTCAGCCTCCTTTGCAAAATGGATTCAAAAAGGATACAAATGGTACACCATTCATTACAGAGATTCTCTTTTGTTAGATAATGTTTGCACTTATTCTGCCCTACAGTTTGCTTTTACTTTAGTTATATTGTTCATTTTTTAAAGATATAAGTTTTTACTAGTTTATAAAACATTTATTTTTATTTCATATGATGTATGTGATTTGATCAGTTTTCATGCTCCAATAACCTGGTGTCATTTTCCTGTTATTTTTTGTCCACAACTATTCCTGAAACTGCTCTAAGCAGAAGGGTGTGCCCAAACCCTCCCCCTTGGCAGCCTTGTGAGCTCCACATTTACTGCTTTCGGGAAGTGTATGCTGTTTTGTGCCCATGTGCAACCTACCACCCACGTGAAATACCACATCATGGAGCTCACCCGGTTTTAATGCTGCCATTGCAGTAAGACTAGGCTAGGCTGACTCTCTGCTCTCAGGATGGGTAAGTCAGTGAGTCACTCCCATCCTCCCCCCTCCTTCCCAGGGCCCTTCCACCACCATTGCCACTAATCAAAAATAAGCTGGATGGGGAGCAATAAGGGCTTTGTCTGTCACTGCCACAGGGCCACTTAATGAGTTCTTGTTGGGTATAGGTGCAGTGTGTTTGGCAGGAAAGAAGCAAATGACTATTTTTTTCTTTTGCATTGGGAGTCTTTGAATCGTGTGTCGACTTGGCCATGGATTTTGTCAAAGAGCTAAAAAGCTGATGGGAGACATCCCTTTACAGAACCACTGCCCATTTTAAAATTATAAAACAGAAGCGCTATGGAACCAGACAAATTACCTGGTGGTTTTCTAAACAGAATCTGGAAATTTAAACTCTGCCACCCTTCTGTTATCTCCTTTTGCTTGAATATCCACTCCAGCCATTCCTAACAGGTTGGGTGAGTAGGTACCTGTTGTTAGCAGTGAGCGTGTGTGTTTTGGATCTTCATTGGTATTTCTCAATGTGCAGGAAATGTAGTCAAGAATGACAGTTTGACAGTCTGGTAGTATACAAGGCTACAGACCTGATTGTGCCCCAGCTGTCCTGGGTTTGAGTACCAGGCCATAGTGTTTGAAGAGCCGGCCAGGTATGTGAAAAGTTCCTGATGACCACACTTTTGCTAGATTCCTTGAATGGTCTGAGCTCGATATATTAGATGCCTACTGGCATGTCAAGATACAGAAAAATGATAGGCAGTTCATTAGCTTTGTACTTGAGTCCCAGCACTTTAATCATTTTTTTCTTGGTTTCCTTTCAATCCAGACTCTTCAAGTTTCTGGCTGCAGTGTATTATTACTGTTGTGCAACAGACTTGTAGCTTTTTCCAGTTGTGAATGGTTGTTTGCTAGTTATTTTGTTTTGATTTTGGATAGTCTGCATATCTGGAAATATACCACAAACTCTTGCAAAGCATATTAAGGAAGGCTTTGTACAATCCATCTTTGAAACTGCAGGAGAATGTACTTAATCAACAAAATTATGATCTGAAAGTTGAAATACATGGCAGGCAAGGAACTACACTGCATATGTTAGATTTGTTGAATGGAGCACTTTTGCCAAGAAAGCAGGAAGAACTCATAGAACAACTAGTGATTCTTTGGATAATTTCAGTTACCAGTGATGAAAGAAAAAGTAAAATGATTCCAGAGATGTTCTTCGTGTTTCACTGCTGCAGTCATTACATTTGGGTAATCTGCTGGCAGGTTGCCTCAGTCGGCCTGATTAACAAAGTCTTGGGTCCTGCGTTGGTTGCTGTCCCTTCTTCCATGACGTCAGGTCATCAGGGGTGTAAAACATGCAGCGGACGCCATTACATCACTCTTTCTTGCCATGTGGTGCCCGAAGCAGAAGCAATTCGCAAGTGCAGTCGGCCAACTCCTGAAATTTTCGTTTTCGAGTTTCAGATCCGAAGTCTTCAATTAAAAAGCTAAGTACCCCATTGGGGAAATTTTTTCTTGCTCCTTACTGATGTCAGTAAAAGTTAATAATTGCATTACTTGTGGGAAGCAAATACCTCATAAGGATTTTCATTTGTACTGTATGCCTTGCCTAGGCCCTGACCACAACGTTCCTTGCTGTCAGTTTTGTGCTTTATGTAATCAGCGCACTATTAAACGTTGGTACTTTTTGCGATTCCAGAGTTCCACTGACACAGACTTAGAATATCAGTTACAGAAAGGCGTCATAGTGAAAGACTGGCCTGATATAGTAAGGAAAGAAATTCACCCCCACCTGTCTTTGAATAACGAAATGTTATCTCTAGTGCTTAGTGTTGAAAACTGACAAAAATCACAGTCAGCTGTGAAAACAAATGCATGAGAGAATGTGGCATGACACTCTGAAGTATTAGTGAGAAAAAGAGCAACAGATATACTTTCATATTCATAAATATAGTGTACAATATCTCTCATAGTTACGCATTCTGTGTTTGTTAGTACCATAATTCTTGAGCATTTAAGACTCACTCACTGGTGCACACATAGCACACTTTGAGCATTTGTGTCAGAGGAGTGGTGCTGCTCAGGGTTCAGAAGGAGCAGCACAGCAACAAGTGAACCTGAACTATGCTATATGCTATATGCTATGTCCGACAGCAAACACAACCATGTGCAGTAGATAGTAACAGACAAGTTGACCAATATACAGAGAATTGGAACAGAAAAATGCAGCCATTGTGGGGAGATTTTCTGTTGCTATATCTAGATATGAATGTGTATAGGCACATGAATCTGCATGCATGTGTAAAGAGAAGAAGAGAACAGTCTGGTTCAAGTAACTGAAAGGCTGCATGTAACACTATTTCCAGCTTGTATGTTTCTGCATAAATTTTGATTATAATAACTTTTTCTGTAACCTGTCTGTCAGGCCCTTGTCAGCCATGCCACAAACCACATTCGAGATTTAATGTGACATTTTTAGGAGCAGTCATTCAACAGCCATGTTTTAGAGAGGTCAGGGGAATCTGACATATGAAAGTTGCACTCCTGCAGATTCTACACAGACAGCTGCTGAAACAAGTATATGCATTCCTTGCACATAATTTCTATTCCTCTGACGTGCAACTGGCTATAGTTGGGGACTGAAACATCGTCTCTGTATGAGAGTCAATTAACAAATACCATCTTAGACAACTGTCTTCCACGAGATGCAAACCAAGTTCATCTAGGAGTATGTAGCCTGGGTTAGTGCCATCTTTTTGCCATGTCAACAATTCCATAAAGATGTACATATATAGTATATGCCATAAAGATGTACATAGTGTACACATGCCATCAAGACATGTTGTACACTCCATCAAGAAATACAAAGTCAACATACCTTCTGCAATATCTGCTCTACTGTGCTCTGCTTTCATGCCAAACAGTAGATTGTAAAGGTTTGTGGTTAATTTGGTATAACAGGGGAGCATAAGCTAGTTACATAATATAGTAATGAGGGAATCTGCTGTTGCTACCGTGGGAACTCCTATTGGCAGGAGCTCAGCTGCGTTCCTGTATGAGTTCAGGAAATGTTTGGCTTTGGTATTGTGCTTGTGTGCTATGAACACTCCATCAGGGTGTACCATATCTGTGGAATGTCAATCCATGAAATGAATTAATGATGCTTTAGCTCAGTTATGTTGCATACTGCAGTTTATCACTGTCTCTGCCATTTAGCACAGGAGATTAAAGGTTAAAACTTTTATGAGCTGCTTCCTTCTGCCTACATTTGCCTGCTTTGTGATTCTTGTCATTGAAGGTTTTTTTCCTTCATTTTTTTTTTTTTAATACCTTTATTGAATTATCATTTGTGATGCAGGCAAATTTACAATTATATATAATGCATCCCTAGTTCAGTATGCAGAAGACTCGACCATAGTCTGCTCTGCTCCCAATCCTATCCTACTACAACATAATACCCAAGCTGCCTTTCTTATTGTGGAATCCTGGCTGCATAAAAAAAACACTTTTCCCTAAATGCCAAAAAACCCAAACTTATGTTGTTTACCCCCAAAAGAAGCACGTCCTTCAACAAACTAGACTTTAATATAATTTCATCAAATTCCACAATAATTGAAGTAATATCTAGTACTAAACTGTTAGGTGTGATAATCGACGAAGACTATAACATTTGACCTTCATATCCAGTCCAGGAGAAATAAAACTCATAAAAAAACAGGATTATTATACAGGCATAATAGATTTCTCTCCTTACCACTCTAAAGAAGCATTAGCACTCTCATATTTACTACCATCCTTAAGCTACGGTGCACCTCTATTGATCAACTTGCATTCTGCTCCAAAAACAAAACTAGAATCTGTTGCAATAAAATCGCCAAATTTGCTGCAAATAACCATCACTCTTCCCATCACTGTATTGCATTAAGAAAACTTTAATGGCTTGAATTCCCACACTACTTGCTACCATTCATAAACTAATTCACAAACCACAAGACTTCCCAGCACTCAGCTCCTTGTTCACCATCTACATCCCCCTTAGATCACTACAGTCAGAACAACAACACTTACTCCACATTCATAAACCTAACTTAGCAGCAGATAAGATTCTGTACTCTTGGACCATAGCTAAACTTTGGAATAACC
The DNA here is from genome assembly GCF_019279795.1 of Protopterus annectens. Classification (NCBI taxonomy): domain Eukaryota; kingdom Metazoa; phylum Chordata; order Ceratodontiformes; family Protopteridae; genus Protopterus; species Protopterus annectens. The sequence continues at coordinate 183,962,140 of NC_056737.1, read as the reverse complement.
TTCCCCCTTCTCTCCGCAGTGAACACTCCCTCCTACTTTCAGAACTGCTCTACAAAAGTACCTTTCCTCAAAGTGGATTTGTAATTGATCTTCTAGGCCTCCTACTCCACACTATGCCATCACCTGATGTCTCTACACTTCAGAACTACTCCTGCTCGTGTACTAGCCCCACTCTCTATTTCACTCTTCTCTCTCGCTTCTTATGTTTCACCTCAGCCTACCTACCATCACTAATAGAAATCCTTTGTAGTGAGTATTCCCTTCAGGGAATCCCTGTTCATAGGTTCATAGGTAGGTACTAGGCTATTGGCCCTGGGGCCTATACAAGCCCAGCCAAAAAGGTACCCTGGCTTTTGTCACCCAAGAAAATTATTTTCCTGTGCCACTGTCGAGCAGAGCAACAGAGGTGATCCCTGGGGTGAATTTCCTATTTCTCATCCAGTCATCAAGATTTTTCTTGAAAAGTGCTAATGAGGAGCTTTGTTTGATATAGATAGGTAGTTTATTCCAGAGTGTGGGAAGTCTCTGGGACAGTTTATTCCAGAGTGTGGGAAGTCTCTGGGACAGGAATCTATCCCTCCGGCATGTTCTGTTTATTGTGGTGACAAGGTTTAGGTCCCTAGAGCGTGTAGCTTGGAGGGACTGGGATTTCTTTAAGTGGAGCATGTCCAACAGCTCTGGGTTTGACATAGCTTTGTACATTAGGCAGAGATCACCTCTGAGTAGGCGATATGCGACGGAGTAAAGCTGGAGTTTTTTGAGATGGTCAGCGTAGGGCATCTGTTTGAGGCTGGTAATCCTCTTTGTGAGGTATTTCTGCGGCCTTTCCAGTTGTTGATGTCTTGAGAGGTACATACCAAAAGGGGCGTTGTACTCTATAATGGGTCTAATGATTGATGAGTAGAGGGGAACAATTACCTCTTTTTTTCTGGATGAGAAACCTTTTGTGATGAGATGTGCCACGCAAAAGGATTTCCTGACTACTGTGGCGATGTGATTATCAAAGGAGAGACTACTGTCCACCTGTGTCCCAAGGTCTCTTATCACACTTTTGGTGTTAAGTATACTACCGACAATGTTGTAGTTCATGGGTACAGAGTTTTTACCAAAGGGGATGACAATGCACTTTTTGGCATTGAACTTGAGGCCATGGCTTTGACACCAGGCATCTGTCTCAGTGAGGCCCTTTTGTAGGATGTCCACATCGTTAGGAGTTTTGATTATTGCTCCTAGTTTGCAGTCATCTGCAAACTTCATTAGCCAAAGACCTTCTGTGTTAGCCTGTACTTCAGAGAAGTAGATATCAAACAGGAGAGGACCTAGGACTGAACCCTGTGGTACTCCACTTGTCATTGGTCTGAAGTCGGATTTGGAGTCTGCTGCTTTCACAGTGTGGGTTCTGTCAGTGAGCCAGTTGGCAACCCATCTTGTGACATATGGATTTATACCTAGTTTAGGGAGTTTATCTATAATTCCAGAGTGGGGGATGGTGTTGAAAGCCTTGGCAAGATCTAGATAGGCTGTGTGAACCCACCTTACCCTTGTCTATGGCTTTGGTGACTGCTTCAAAGAAGTCTATCAGGTTTAGGAGACATGATCTGCCTTTTACAAACCCGAACTGGGTGGGGTCCAGAGTTTGGAGATTACCAATGTCTTTGTTTATAAGTTCCATGATGATACGTTCCATGGCCTTGCAGACCAGGCTCGTCAGGCTAATGGGGCAGTAGTTCCCGGGGTCCGTGGTGGCTCCCTCCTTGTGGAGTGGGATAACCATTGCTGTGCGCCATTCAGCAGGCACAAAGCCTGAGGTGAGGCTATGATTGAACATGGTACTTAGGTGGGGTGCCAGTTCGTTCTGTAGTTCATATAGAACACAGCCTGGGATGTTGTCTGGTCCCATGGATGCTGTGTTCTTGGCTTTGGAGAGTGTAGTTTTTACCTGTGCAGCCGTGATTACAGGAACTTTGCATTCTTTCGGTATAAAGATGGGCTCTTAGGGGGTGAGGGGGGGGTAAAGTTAACACTGAACCTATCTGCCAGTATGTTGGCAATATCAGTTGGGTCTGTATATTTAGTGCCATTGTGCTGTAACTCAGAGCATATCTGAGTGTTGCCATTGAGATTCTTGACATAGCTATAGAATGCTTTGTGGTTGTCTTTAGAATCCGTGGCGATTTTGTTTTCATAACTAGCTTTGGAGGATTTTATCAGGGATCGCATCTTCTTACTGAGGCTGACCAAGGTGCTCCTCCACTCATGGGATTTTACTCTCTTTTGTAACAGTTACTTCCTTCTGTTGTACAGTTTCTTTATGGCAGGGGACCACCAGATTGGCTTCCTTTTTTTGGAGGATAGGGTCTTGGATTTGTTTGGGATAGCACAATCCATGCACTCATGTAAGTGCTTATAAAGTGCAATTGTGTAGGATTCAGTAGTCGTAACTGTATTGTCCATCTGCATGGATGACATGAAGTTCACCACTTCTGTCTTAAGAAGCATGAAGTTGGCTTTGGAGAAATTGTGGAACAATACATACAGGGGAGGAATGAGGTTTAAAAGGCAGGATTTAAATAAGCTATGTAATGCCTGACTTAAAATGATTGGATAGATTATAAGTGATGTATAATGTTTGTATAATGTTCATAAATATTACCCTCTGCAGACTAATTTTTTTTCTGTGATACATTGTAACCCTTCTGTACTCAATTGTACTTTATTGTGATAATATACTAAAAAAGACACAGAAGTCAGATACTTATGTTTACTTTTGAAACCAGTGAATTAAGTTTCATCTTAAGCTGTACATATGTTACTTCAGGGTTATGCTGATTGTTTGCTACTCTGTATCTTTGTATTCTATTGTTTTTGTGATATTGGAGCTTTTCTCCCACAGACCTCCACTGAAAACAGGCTCATTCTGGCCCTGTGGACTTTCTGGTAAACAAACATCAACAAAATAAATAAGAATAAAAAATATAAAAGTACTCAAACTGTATTAAGTTCATGTTTACAAACATTATATCTCACATATATTGCTATATATCATATAACCTGAGCAACATTACATAAATTATTCAGTTCCTGCCTTTTTTTTTTTAAACAAAAAACATCTTTATTAACACAGGCAATCATACATTTATATAAATGAAAACAAATCACACTGACACCATCCTAGTTTCAAGCATTTCACATCACAGACCTGACACTCCCAGTTGCAAACATTATACATCACTTATAATCTGTCCAGTCATTTTCAGTCAGGCATTACATAGCTTATTTAAATCCTGCCTTTTAAACCTCATTCCTCCCCTTTATGTATTGTTCCACAATTCCCATTTTTTCCAATGTAGTTTGTGCCTACCCTTTTCTAAAGATCTCAGTTCTAGTTGTTTTATCTCTGTTACTGATGTGACAATGTGTGGTAGTACCAGCTATGCCAGAGAGAGTAGGGTAGTGCATGTGTACTATATGCCAGCATAGCTAGCTGGAGGATGTTCTTCGTCTTCCCTTGCTGCAGTCCTGACAATTGGGTATAGTCCGCGTCCCAGTCGGCCCGAATACCAGAGTATAAGGCTGACGTCGGTCATGGTGCCTTAGACTGACGTCAGTACGTCAGGGTACTAATGCGCATGACCGACATCATTTCCTCAGTCTTTTTTGCCGCATGGTCCGATGCAGAAGCAATTTTGCGAGTGCAGGTTGGCGTTCTGAGATTTTCCGAAACCGGAGTTTCAGACCGAATACAGAGTTGGCTAAGTAACCCCGTTGGGGAACATTTTGGTTTTTTCTTGCCTCAGTATTTAACCGGATGTCAGAAAAAGTGAATAACTGTATTTCTTGTGGGAAGCAGATACCGCATAGAGATTATCATACATTGTGTATACCTTGTTTAGGGCCTGAGCACGACGTTGTTGGTTGCCGCTCTTGTGCTAGATTTAACAAGCGCACTATTAAGAGGAGGCTTGATTGTGCTAGGTTAGTGTTTGGAAAGCGTTGCAATTATACTATGCCGTCGGATGCTCCGACGCCTGCTTCATCTAAGAAGCGCAAGGACAAAACAGTGAAGTCTAGGGGTGAGGAACCGGCAGTCCCGGACGTCGGTCCTTTAGAAGGCTCAGGGGAGCCAGAGGTTTTGCCAGGAGTCTCTATGGAGTCTCAGGCAGATACTTTACTGTTACAGGATGTGCCTCTCAGGAGGTAGGCCAGGCTGAGGGGCTTCTCAGGTAACTGTTCTTCCCTCTCTTCCCAAGGTAGTTAGGGCCTCTCCTTCTGTTGCCAAAGCTTCTTTTAGAGGAAGGCCAAGTTCAGCTTCTGTAGGGCTTCTCCTAGCATTTCGGCTCTGTGCCTAAGAAACATATGCTTAAAATGGCAGAAGATTTGATTACTCTGATTAGAGGTTCTATGCCCCACCTGATAAGAGGCCTAGGGTGGAACAGGAGTTTGATAGTTTTGAACAGTGTTCACAGGCTTCAGAGTCTTCTGTGGAAGACTTGCCAGAGTTTCCTACTTATTCTGATTCTGATGTGGATGATTCCACTCCTTCAGCTTCTTCTCCTGAGGATTTTCATTTTCAGAGACTCTTCACTCCATGAGGGAGCACTTTAAATGGGAAGGCCAAGATTACTCTGACTCCAGAAAAGGCTTAGGGAATTCTTGTTTTGCCCCAGCATAGGCCCTTAGCTATTCCTCCTGTGTTGAATGTGGTGGAGGATGTTTTTGCAGAGGCTTCTCTGAACCCTGATTCCTTGCCTCCTGCTCCTGTTAAGCCTGATAGGTATTATAGGGTGCCCGAAGCTCATAAGTATTTGTTTAAGAGTCCCAGGGCGGACCCAGAAACTGTTTCTCAGGGGCCTAAAGGTGTTAAAGCTTCTGTGGTTAAAAATCCTGTACCCTCTGATAAAGAGGCAAGGGCTTTGGATAGGTGGGGTAAGAAAGTATATACTTCTTCCACTCTAGCCATGAGGGCTTTGAATTGTCAATTTCATATGCTGAAATATCAGAATTATCTCCTTTCACAATTGAAATCTAAGGTGGATGCTTTGGCGGAAGGTATTGAGTGTAAAGAATTGCTGGATTTGGTTCATGTGTCTGAACAAGTGGGTAAGCATTCTTTGCAGTGTGGTTTTGATGCTGTTCAGGCCTCCTCGAGGGTGGCTGCTACTAGTTCTGTTCTTCGCAGACATGCATGGTTGAAGGATCAGAATTTAGCTGAGCATGTTAAGACCAGGATTTTGGATGCTCCTTTACAGTCTGATGTGTTGTTTGGACCGCCTGTGGAAGCAGTTTTAAAGAAAATGGAGGACAAAGCTAAGTCTATGCAGACTGTTAAAGATTTTTGCAGGTGCAGCCTCCAAGTTTAGTAGAAATTGGCCTGCTAAGGGGTGGACATATCCTGCTTATGGTTCCCAGTCTAGGGGTAGGTCTAGACGTGGTAGGGGCAGGGCTCAAGGTTCTTTAGGCCTAGATCAGACAGTTCACCTGCTCAGACTTCTGGTGAGGGCAGGGGTCAGTCCTTTCGTAAGCAGAACCAATGACCTGCCTTTTCAGCTGCCAATGGACTCTCGCCTGGCAGCTCCTTTGGGAGGAAGATTGTCTCTTTTCAAAGAAAATTGGGATTTAATCACTCAAGACAGATGGGTGCTGGATATCATTCATCACGGGTACAGATTTTATTTCCACACAATGCCCCTTTCAAAGGCATGCCAGATGTTCCTCCTCCACAAAGAAAAGAGGCTCACAAGCAAGTTTCTCAGTTACTCCAGATAGGGGCTATTCAGCCAGTCCCTGTGTCAGAAAGGGGCTTGGATTTTATTCTCGCCTGTTCCTAGTACCAAAGAAGGGGAACACGTGGAGACCAATTTTGGATTTATCTATCCTCAACACTTATCTGGACATTCCCAAGTTCAAGATGTTGACGTTACAGCAACTGTTACCTCTGCTGGGCAAGGATCACTGGATGGTAACTTTGGATCTCAAGGAAGCTTACCTTCATGTGCCCATAAGGCTAAGTTGCAGAAAGTATCTGCGGTTTCGAACTGGAGATTTTCATTATCAGTTCTCTGCATTGCCCTTTGGCTTATCTACTGCGCCCAGAGTATTCACAAAGGTTCTGGCTCCAGTGATAGCTTACTTCAGGCTTCAAGGCATTCAAATTTATCCTTACTTGGACGACTGCCTGATTCTGGCTCAAGAAAAGGAACACCTTCTACAGCATCTGGAATATGTCATAGCAGTGCTAAGATGCCTAGGGTATTCTGTGAACGAAATAAAGTCCAGTCTAGTACCCTCTCAAGACATGTGCCTTCTGGGTGTGAGACTGAATACAGCAGCCCAGATGGCCTTTTTAACCCCGGACAAACAACAGAGTCTGTCACTTTACTTCCATCAACTATCTCATCAGTCCGTGCTGACTGCAAGGACAGTCCTTCAAGCATTAGGGTTCATGGCATCTTGTATTCTGGTGCTTCCCAATGCCAAACTGCATATGAGGAAGCTGCAATGGTATCTCAATGTATGGACACAGCACTGCCAAGATTTGGACACTGTCATTCAAATAATACCTTGCCTTCAAAAGGAATTCTTGTGGTGGGCTCAGGAATGTCACCTAAACAAGGGACTCTCTGTGACCCGGCCAGAGGCGAGTCAGATTTTAACGACAGATGCCTCGGATATTGCTTGGGGAGCTCATCTAAATGGAAAGTGGATACAAGACAAGTGGCCTGCCAGACTACAGCATCTACATATCAACATGAAGGAGATGTTAGCAGTCCACTTTGCATTGATGGCGTTCAAGGAGTTACTTCTTCCAGGGCAGGTGTTGATTCTGACAGACAACACAACTGTCATGTGGTACATCAACAAGCAAGGGGCAACACATTCTTATCCTCTATGCAGGCAAGGAATGATTTTATGGGAGACTGCGCTAAGCCTGCAACTGACTCTTCAGGCAAGGTTTCTGCCAGGAGCACAGAACTCCCTAGCAGATGTATTAAGCAGACAAATCATGGATCCCCACGAGTGGAAACTGCATCTTCATGTATTTCAGAAATTGACAGTGTCATGGGGAACTCCAGACATAGATCTGTTCGCTTCTCCACTAAACCACCAGCTGCCAAAGTATTGCACAAAGGGGTTTCATCACACAGCTTGGAAAGTGGATGCTCTGTCTTTCAGTTGGAAAAACCTTCATGTCTATGCCTTTCCACCTCTACCTCTTCTTCTAAAGGTATTACTAAAGGTCAGACAGGACAGGCCAAGGATGATTTTGATAGCTCCAGATTGGCCTCGGCAACACTGGTACCCACTTCTAAGGAGTCTTGTAAAGAAGCCTCCATGGCCTTTACCTCTGATTCCTCATCTGTTATCTCAGAAGGACGGTCATCTGCTCAATGTCAAGCTTCAATCTCTTCATCTCACAGCTTGGCATATTCTGTGTTGAAGCATGGTAGGTCTCAGCTTCCTCAACAAGTTTTAAATGTGATTATGGAAGCTAGAAGGCCTAGTACTAGGAGAGTGTACGCAGAAAAATGGAAGAGATTTTTATTTTGGAGTACAGCAAAGAATTTGGAGATTTCAGAGCCTAATTTGAGTGTGGCTCTTCAATATCTTACTGAATTATTGGACAAAGGTTTGTCTTTCTCTTCCATAAAGATTCATGCTGCAGCAATTTCAGCTCACTATGATTGTGACCCACCTTTGTTTTCGCATCCTTTGTTCAAGCAGTTTCTTAGAGGGGCAAAGAATATAAGACCCCACGTAGAGCTCCTACTCCTGCTTGGGATCTCAATTTTGTGTTGGAAAAACTTACTCTACAACCTTTTGAGCCTGCAGCTACTGCTGAATTGAAATATTTGTCATGGAAGACTGCTTTTCTGTTGGCTATTACTTCTGCAAGAAGGGTGTCTGAGTTGCAGGCCCTTATGGCAGTAGAGCCCTTTTGATTTTCCATAAGGACAGGGTATCATTACGTACTAATCCTTCCTTTATGCCTAAGGTAGTTTCTAGTGTGGCTTTAAACCAAACTATTCATTTGCCTACGTTTTTTGCAGATCCACAAAATAAAGGGGAAAAGATTTTGCACACTTTAGATGTACACAGGCAATTGCGTTATTATTTGAGCAGGACTAAAGATTTTAGGCAGTCTCAGCAGTTACTTGTTTCTTTTGCTTTAAGTTCACAGGGCAAGCCTGTGTCAAAACAAACTATTTCTAGGTGGATTGGCTTTTGCATTGCATTTTGTTATTCCCATCATGGCAAAGAGGTTCCAGCTGGGATTAGGCCTCATTCCACTAGGGCTACTGCCACTTCAACAGCATTTCTAAGGGGTGGCAACTAAGGATATTCTGGAGGCAGCTACTTGGAGTTCAGTGCATACTTTCTCTAGGCATTATCACCTGCCTGTATACTCTAAGACTAGAGCTGGTTTTGCCACAGCTGTTTTACAAGGCATGTTGTCAGCTCCTGCTACTTTATAATTTGCCAGCCTCCCTTACCTCTGCTTTGGGATTCTACCCAATTGTCAGGACTGCAGCAAGGGAAGGAAGAACATAGTACAGTTTTGTACCTACCATAAATGTAGATGTTCGAGGATTCCCTTGCTGCAGTCCAATTTACCCTCCCTCCTTCCCCTCTGTGTTTCAGGGTGGTTGTGTAGGTGAGTTTACATGCTTATATTTTTCGTATATATTACTGTATATATTGTACATGTTTTTGGTGCAGGTTGTTTTGGGACTTGTCTTTTGGGTCTTCTGACATCTGGGGCAAGAAAAGACTGAGGAAATGACGCCGGTCATGCGCATTAGTACCCTGACGCACTGACGCCAGTCTACGCCATGACCGACGCCAGCCTTATACTCTGGTATTCCGACTGGGACGCGGACTATACCCAATTGTCAGGACTGCAGCAAGGGAATCCTCGAACATCTACATTTATGGTAGGTACAAAACTGTACTTTTTATAAAGAATTGTATGTCATTTGTATATCAAACTGATTTGTACAGGTGCTTGTGTTGAACATGTATTTGTAAAGCTGTTTGTGTTAACTGGGTCCTGCTGGACAGAAAAGAAATAAAGCTGTATGTCAGACTGTTGTAAATGGTGAATATATTGCAGGAGAGGATACTAGAAGAGAAGAGGTTAATCTAAGTCCAGCTAACTTTGAAAACTAGTCAAATTAAATAACCTGGTTTAAACCATAAAGACTTTTTCTTACAGTTCTGATTGCAGCCATTAACAAAGTGTCTTTGAAAACTAGTCTAGGAATCCTACTCTGTTGTCCTTAGGGATGAACTAATTGCTACCCTGAAAGGGTGGAAGTTTTTGAAATGGTTTTATAGCTTCCATATGCTGTAACACATATTATCAAAGCTCTGTTTAACATATGTGCTAATTCTGGTTCAGTTTCTAGTAAAGGGGGTAGTGTGGGAACCAGACGTCAGGTGACCAGATGTATGCAGTGTCATTCTGTAATCCAGCACTGAAATGATGTTTTAATACTAGATGAGACAGAAGTCTGAGGGGAGTCTGTTTGTGAAACCTGACAAAGACCACTCACCCACTACATCTTGCCTTGCTCTAGTAAGTGAACTAGGGGACAGTAATTCTTTACATACAGTAATTCTTCACATCAGTCAGGAAAATGTAGTGAGATTAGTTAAGTATTGTTTTTCTGTGTCTATGTGAACCTTTTTATCTGTGTTATTTTTAATATTTCCTGTGATTGAAACACTGGTGTTTAATGTAAATAGATATTCAGTATTTCCATGTTATTTTTATTATTAAACATATTTTAGCTTTTCATTGTGGCTGGTCATTTAGAGAATATTTTTAACCTTTGAGAGTACTTATATTTATTTGGTGACACTGTGGCCTCTCCTGAAAGTCTTGCGTTTGGTCAAAATACTACCATTTTGTATAACTGTTAATTTTACTAAGTATAATTGGATACACTGGTAAGGGTTGTAGAGCAGCTGGCTTTGGAGTATTCTGGTGGCAATACCTACCTTATAATCTGGGGATAGGGAGCATAGCTGGTAAATCTGTGCCAGCCTTTCCCAGGTGTGTGTGTGTGTGTGTGTTTGTGTGTGTGTGTGTGTGTGTGTGTGTGTGTGTGTGTGTGTGTGTGTGTGTGTGTGTGTGTGTGTGTGTGTAAATCAAATCAGAGAGCACAGAGCACTGGTTTCACAGAGAGGGTGGTGGAGGACGTGGCTTAGAACACTCTGAGGACAATTCTACAGCTGTGTCGGTGGACAGTCTTATTTGGGGGCTGGAGAGAGAGAGAGAGGGAAGCTGACCCCAGGACTGAGTGTGATTCCTTTGTGCTCTTAAGGAAAATTGTGCTTGATGCAGAGAGCTGCATATGAAAATACTTTATCTATCTATCTTTGTTCAAAGTAAATGTCCCTCACCGGTGTCAGTGATGAGGATTGAGGCTCCTTGATTACTGGTCCAGAGGAGGGAATGTCACAACTATATTCGCTACTTTATATAGTATAGTTGGTTTAAATTTTGATTTCAATTTTCTAGTAATTGCTTTTTTGTCAGCCACCATAATTAGACACAGCAAAGCCTTACCATGTTCTAGGCAATTCCAGTTCTGTATCATAGCTCAGAAAAATCATATCCCTTGTCACACCAATCTTCCTACCCAGCCTCTCAGACAGCGCATCCCGCAGGGATTCCTTAATGTGCACCACCTCACTGCACTCCCAGAAAAAAAATGTTCCCAATTACCTCCGTCTTCCATGCTACACTTCCAACATTTGCTTTCTACCCGAGGAAAATTTCTCTGGAGTCTACTTGGGGTATAAAAATATCTATGTAAGCATTCCAAGCAAAAATCCTATATCTTCTAGATTTTGTTGCATATTTGGTAGACATGCATATATCCTCCCATTGTTTCTTTGTGAATTGCTTATCCAATCTCTCTTCCCAGTCCTTTCTCACCTCCTCTGATTGATTCTTATAGTTGTCATCATGCAATATTTTATATGCTCTACTAATTTTTCCTTTTTTAATGGCAGCTTCTATTCTAGATTATACTAAAAAGTCTGCCAGTGCTGGTCTGTCACTTAGGACTCCCCTATTTCTTTCTCTTTACTTATACTCCTATATCAATCTTTGATAGGAAAGGCAATCTCTAACCTGCTGTCCAAATAAATTCTCATTCTATCATTTTCCCTCTCTAGTTATTTGCTCCCAATACCTTGGTTCCTTTGCTAGTTTTTTCCAATAAATTCCAGCACTCTATTGTCTGTAACCCTAATTGTAGTCATCCCTATCAGCAGAATCTCTTTTCTCCATTACCATTTTGGCTTAGTTCTTAAGATACTTTATGCTACTTTATAGATATAATATTCTGTATGATTATTGTTGTTCTTCTTGAAGGCCTGCATCCAGAATCCCAGTGTCTCCTTGTTTCTTAAGCCCACACCCCCATTTCATCATCATCCTTTTCCACTTTGAATTATAGTTTTCTGCTTGTGCTATATGTAGGAGCCTTGACTGTATAGCTCTGAAATACCCCTTAAAATTGGGTAATCCCAATCCACCCTGTTCTTTTGGAAGACTCGGCTTATCCCACTTGACTCTTGCCATCTTACCCTCCCAGGTAAAGTCATTCAGCTCTGTTTCTTACTGGTTTTGTCAGGTATAAAATAGTATCAGCAAATAGAGCCAGCTTTACTTGACTACCATACCAATTGTATCCTTCAGTTTTTGAGTCCCTTATTTTCTTTGCCAATGGTTCTAAATAAAATGCCAATAACAAAAGGGGAAGAGGACACCCCTGCCTGGTTCCTCGCTCAAGCAAAGATTATCAGAGAGGAACCCTCCCACTTTAATTTTTACCTCCACTCCTTCATATATATCCTTCTAATCAGCCTTATAATTATTTTCAGGAAATGCAAATCCTTCCGTTGCTCTGCTCATAAAGTCCTAGCTTACTCTCTCAAATGGTTTCTGTGCGTCACGATCCACCACCGACAATGGTATTTTCTTAGGGTCATAGGAGGTTACTAGGCTACTGATACTAGGCTAATGGCCCTGGGGCCCATACAAGCCTAACCAAGAGTTTATCCCCTAAAAGAAACCTCAGTCAGCACCTGTCTCCCCTGTCATTGAGGGACACAGATGGAGCCCCTGGGACAAATTTGTAGTTTCCCATCCACTCATCAAGGTTGAGCTTGAAGAGCATCAGCGAGGTTCTCTTTTTGATGTGTATGGGAAGTATACTCCAGAGACAGGGTAGCCTCTGGGAGACCAACCTGTCTTTCCCGCAGATTTTGTCAATGTCACATTTTAGGTTCAGGCCTTTTGAGAAGGTAGTGTGTGAGGATTTAGACTTAAGGATATAGAGCATCTCTAGTAGGGCAGGGTTTGAGATTGCCTTGTAGGTGAGACACAGATCACCCCTGAGCAGTCTGTACAATACCAAGTAAAGTGATGATGATTTGAGCCTGTCCTCACAGAATGGTGTTGGAGGCCATGGATTCTCTTTGTGGGGTATTTCAGTGGCCTTTGCAGTTGGTGCAGATGTTTGGAGAGGTACATCCTTAATGAGGCGTTATACTCTGTTATTGGTCTAATGGGGGAGGAGTATAGAGAGGTAATAACCTCCTTTTTTCTGGATGCATTCCCTTCACTTATGAGATGAACCAAGTAAAAGGCTTTTCTGGCCACTGCCAATACTTGATGGTTGAATGTATCACCACAGGTTGTGTGCTTATGGGGTTGCCTTTGATGTGGTAATCAGTAAGGTTCATGTTTTTGCCAAATGGTATGATGCATTTTTTTGCATTCTACTTGAGGCCATGACTTTGGCACCAGCCATCTGTTGCAGTATGTTAACATCATTTGGGGAGTCAATGACAGCACCCAACTCATTGGCAAACTTGGTCAGCTGCAGGCCTTTTGTCTTTGCCTGTACCTCCAAGAAATAGATGCCAAACGGTAGGGATCCCAAGACAGATCCCCGGGGAACTCAGTTAGTGACAGGACTGCTGTTGGAGGTGGAGGTGCCTATTTTGACTTTGAGAGCCTTGTCAGTGAGCCAGTTAGCGACTCACCTGATGAGATAGGGATGTATGCCAAGCTGTGTTAGCTTTTTGATGATGCCCGAGTGGGGGATTGTGTCAAAGGCCTTGGCAAAGTCAAGGAAAGCTGTATGTACTGATTTTCCCTCATCCAGGGCTTTGGTGACAGTCTCAAAGAAGTTGACCAGGTTCTGCATGCAAAATCTGCTCTTGATGATTCTGAACTGGATGGGGTCAAGTGCTTGGAGATTGCCCTTGTTTATGAAATCCATAGCAATATGCTCCATGGCTTTACAAGTCTGACTTGTCAAGCTAATGGAACAATAGTTTCCAGGGGCAGTAGTGGCACCACCTTTGTGCAAGGGGATGACAATGGCGGTTCTTCACTCTGCTGGAAGGAAGCTAGTACTTAGGCTGTGGTTGAATAGGGTGCTCAATGGTGAAGCCATTTCATGGTGGAGATGGTGCAGAATACATCCTGGGATACTATCAGGTCCCATGGAAGCTGTGTTTTTTGTCTTGGATAGGGCCTGTAACACGATCTACAGAGATGTGAGGTGCGAGACAAATATCGAGGATGTCGAAAGGGACTTTGGGGAGGACAGAGGGGTGAAGTTTGCGCTAAACCTTTCTGCTCACAGGTTGGCTAAGTCAACAGGATCAGTGTATGTGATACTGTTGAGTACTAATTTGGAACAAACCTGGGCTTTGCCACGGAGGTTCCTGATGTAACTGAAGAAGATTTTATGATTTCCCTTTGTTATGGAGGCTAATTTCAATTCATAATTGGCCTTGGATGTTTTCACTAGTGATCTAATTTGCTTGTTGAGGCTAAGGAGGGAGTGTTTACAATTTGGAATTTGTTCCCTTTTACCCTTGGACAACAGTTTCTTCCTTTTGTTGTAAAGCCTATTGATAGAGGATGTCCACCAAACAGGTTTGTGTTTCCTTGAAGGGCAGGTTTGGGTTCTATTGGGTATGGCTGAGTCCTTGCAGTTGTACAGGTGTTTGCAAACTGTATTGGCGTACTGTTCAGCATAGTTGTCTGCATCCTCTTGGGGCGGGTGAAACTGTTGATACCCTGTTCTTACATTCTGCTTCCCTGTGGATCGTCTCTGTTCTGTTAATGTTGTCAAATGTTTCCCTTCCCTCCACAAAACCACTTTGATCCATAGCTATCAATTTTGGCATTGCATTTGCCATTATTTTAGCCATTATAGACACGAACACTTTATAATCATGGTTTAGTATTGAAATGGGCCTGTATGAAGCTGGGTCAGATGGATCTTTACCCTCTTTAGATATTAGAACTACCACTCCTTTCTTCCGAGATGTTAGTACTTCTCCTCCTCTTAAAGTACTGTTAAATCTTCCAGATCCTTGTCAGTTTTTTCCCTTCTTGTCTCCAAACTTCCACAGGAATACCATCATCTAATCCTATGGACTTTCCTGTAGATTGGTTATACAACACATTTTTTTTCTCATCTTCTTCTGTCCTACTTGTTAGTAATTGAGCATCACATACCTCTAACCCTGGCATATTTAATGCTTCCATAAACATTTCCATTTGTATCTCTTCTTGATTTCCATATTTCTCTGCTTTACACAGACTATCATATAATTTCCAAAATATTTCTAATACTTGTTTCCTTCTTTGTTATAGGCTCCCTAAGCTTGGCGCCAGACCATTCTACTTTCAGTTGCTTGAGTAGTTGTGCTGAAAGTTTTTGTCCTCCAGCGTTATCAAAAAACAGTTGCTAAACAGCAATCTTTCCAAACTTGTATATATTATCAAGGTAATCTTTTCTGCTTAGCATTTTGCAGTTGATCCTTTTCTTTTCTTGTGAGATTTCCCCTTTTCTGCAATACTTTAACATTTGTCAATCCCTCTAAATAATTTTTGTTACGTCTTAGCCAAAGCTCTCTTGCTTTTATTTCCACCCTGTTTTTAAATTCCGCCATAATTTTATTCCACTCCCTAGCTATATTTTCAGAAGTAATTTCCATCCTCTCGAATAGCACCGTTATAATCTCCATTACCCATTCTTTAAATTCCTCTCTTTTCAGCAGATAGGTGGGAAAGCACCAGTGTCGTATTTTTATCTCATTACCCTATGTTTTTATTTTAGTTATTATGGGTGCATGATCTGAAATAGTTATTGGGTGCATATCAAGACCTTCAATTAAATGTACACGTTCATGTGACATGTAAATTCTCCCTAGCCTAGCCCAGTTTTTATAACTTGGGGAATAATGTGTAAATTCAGGCAACTCCTATTACTGAATTAATCTTCAAAAATATACCATCTTTGTTATACTTTCCCTTTCTGGACCCCCCAGACACATCTTCACTGCTGCAAATCAAATTCCAGCCCCCACTTTTAAGTAATATTCCTTGCAGAAAACTAATTTTTTCAAAAAAATGTCTTAAACTCCACTATAGCAGTTTTCTGTGGAGTATAAATACATGCCAGTGTAATCCTCTTCCCTTGCCAGTAGTCCCTTAGCACTATAAATCTGCCATTATCTCTTTATCCTCTTCTATCACTATTGACGCTCCTTTTGCATTTAATAGAAGTACTCCTCTTTTCATTTGTCTGAGATATTCCACTGAATAACCGTCCTGAATTCCTTTCTTTTTCAAATTCATATGTTCAGTTCTTTCCAAGTGTGTATCCTGTAATATTGCTATTTGCACTCTGCATTTTTTAATATCATTTACAATTCTGTCTTTTTGTGTATTGATCCGTGAGACCATTGGCATTTAAAGACATTACAGAAAGCATCATTGTATTAAAAAGTTGTTATTCCCACCTTGTATGTATAACACGTTTTTGTTAAATGTCTAGTTCCAGCTTTTGTGTTACATGCATAAACTGATAGGTTGAACTTTTATTTAGTTGTTTCTTGGCATATCCATTTGAGCCTGTGTCATATCTTACAAAACGTTATGATCTATTTAAAGCTCTCAAACTAAAAAAAAAGAATACCCCCTAAAACCTATTAATTTAATACTAATGCAGAAAATGATGTACATCTTCAAATATTGAAGTTTTACCCTCCTAATAGGAACAAATTTCCTAAATGAACAGCCACACTCATAGACTCGAGTTAACCTAAAAGAAAGGTTATTCATGCTAAGATACATAGTGCAGTCAGCGCTTCTAAGTGTTAACTCGTTTTGTCTTATCTTTATAGCTCTCCCAGCTGAGAAAACCCTTGAATGCTTTCAGAGAACATTATCTCCTAGACATTTTCTCTCTTCTTTTTCTCCCATCCAGTCACTCTCTACCAGACTGTAACTAATTTCTTTTTATCAGATTTTCTCCACAGAGACATGAGAACTAGACCGTCTATTTCTCTTTAGCAGATCATTTCCATGGAGACAGGATGGCCAGGCACAGAATTGCTATTAAACATACATTTTTTCTATAAAAAAACCCTCATAATATTCACTGTTCTTTTTCATTTATTTGCTTTCTCTTAAAACTTGTTACTAAATCAATTTAAGGTCCTAAATTCAATTAATCCCCCATGCAAGAATGAGAAAAAACACATTGTTTTTTTGTCATGCTGTTATACACAGGCTTTTTTTTACGTTGCAGTACCTGCATTTCTTAAAACTGAACAAGAAGAAAGATAGAAGGGAGAAAAAACAGCAGCATCTATTTACAGTCCGCATTACACCTAAAAATAACTGAAATCATTTTATAGCATGCAAAGAAAAGCATAGACCACAAAAATTGCACCATTAAAAAATTAAAAAATGTTTTCTTTCCATACAGTTAGCTATCTCCACACTTTCCCTCCTGAAAGCATCTTTCTGAACATTAATGACATGAAGTGAGGCATATACCTTAGAGTCCCCCACAAGTCCAGTATTTCCAGATTTTCTTGTTCTGTCATATATCACAGATATAATTATTGCATTGTAATCCCACATCGTTAGTGATTTGATTACTATTCATCTCCGTCTCACAGATACTTTTTTTGCTTCATTTCCAATGTACTCTTGATTCTTCTAGTCAGCTCTTGTGCTCCCTTCCTTCTGACCAACATTTCCCATTGAAACAATGGGAAAGGTTTCACAGGTACAGTCTCTCTCTGGTATTTATTTCCAGAAGAACAAGAAGCAGCATCTCCTCCTGTTTCACAGCCCACTTTTGTTAGAAAATGTTTGTATTTTCTCCTTAACATGTACTTCATCAAAAAATTATTTTGTCCCTCCTGGGAAGAATACCTTGAAGACAGATGGGTGCAACAGTTTGAATCTCACACCTGGGTCTCAACATTCCCTGAGTAGTTGAATGAATTTACTCCTCTCCTGCCCTGGTGTACAATGAGTAATCATTCTCCACAAACACTCTACTGTCTCCCACTTTTAGTATTTTGTCCTTCTGCCACAGTTTTGTCAGAATCAACTCCTTCTACTGGTAGAGTTGCATCTTTACTAATAAAGGTGTAGGTTGCTTTCTCATAGCCAGGTTTGGAGCATAAACATGATGTGCCCTTTCGACTAACAGCTGCTGCAGTTACTTATTTGTGCTTTCATAAAATTAATGCAGTCTGTTCCTGCTGGCTTCTCTGGTATAGCTGAAAATCTCAGGTTTTCCCTACATGCTCTGTCCTCTAATTCTGTTATTTTTTGGAACATCTCTTCCTGAGCAGTCTCATATTCAGCCAGCCTTTTCTTCATTTCAACCTCTGATTTTTGCAGCTTTATCACCTCATCTGGATATATGTTTAAAGCTTCTTCTATTTTCTCCAGCCTTTTATAGTATTTGTTGATGTACTTCATCACAGTTTTGTTAATTTTAACCAGGTTTATGTGCAGTTGTCTTGTATCTTTCTGTAGGTTACTGGAAGTTTTATCCGGAGGTTACATTGCTTTTTGCTGAACAGCTGCAGAACTTTCCCTAATCAGTGTTTCTTCTTCACTTTTTGTAGCTGATTTTTCCAGGTGCTCTATATTTCTTTTTTTCCTGGAATCTAGGCAGTACACTTAATAGCCAGTTACCGAAATTTACCCATAAACACAGAAGTCTACTGACCTCTGTTGAGTTACTTTTTTTCACACTGGGAGAGCTAGAGTTGAGTTGTTACTCCATGTGAAGCCATCTTGGAAATCTCTGCTTTGGGATTCTTGAGCAAATCACTTAACCAGGCAGTCATTCTGGATCACAGAAAAAAGAGAGAACTTTTGCCCAGACAGCTTACCTGGTTTACAAATTTATAAAAGCATATTTAATGGATTTTGCTTGTCAGGAGGCTATACTTTCTGCTGTGTCTTCTGTCATAATCCTATAAATTCACAGTCTTACCTATGTTTCAAAGGTTTGTGACTTGTATACTATGCTGTGGATCTCCATTTGCACAGCAATTCCATATCTGGAAATGTCCAGGTGTGTAGTACTGTGTATTGTAAATGTACAGGTATGTAGTTATTTGTTGCAACTACACGCTCTCTTGCCATAGAGGTATAAAACCTTGAGGAAGGACCAAGTGACCCAAGCTTAATTACTGGTTCGAGCATGTGCTGTAGCTAATTCTGAGGACAGAGAGTAGTAGTGAGGCTTTGCTTACTTACCTCTGCCAAAAGGGACATGGGACATTCTGGGGTATATTCCGGTTCTATAAGTCTGGCAGAGATTAGAGATCATTAATGGTAGCTGGGCTAGGCATATGAGAAGGCTTGAGAGGCATTGCCACCTTTGCAATGGGAGTGGTGACACGCCCAGACCATATTTTATGTGGCCTATATATTGAAGAAGAATGGACCTTCACCATAGAGACCATAACCATACTGTTTCCAGACATGGCACTTTTTCAGGCCAAGAAAAGCCTCCTGTGCCACCTTGTTTCAGCAGGTGGGCAACTGATGACCCTAATGTCTATTGTGTTTTTTTTTTAATCCTTATGTCACATTGTAGGAAATTTCACATGAATTCAGTATAGGTGAGGGCTGATGTGGAGATACTGCATTGTCATGCAAAACATCCATAATATGCATACTGTACATGCCATAAATAAGTACATAGTGTATATGCCATAAATACATACTCAGTGTACGTGCCACTTGTGAAGTTGCAAAAAAGTCGATATGTTGCATCTCCATTTTGCTTGATTCCTGTTATGAATTGTGCTGCACTCTCATAAATGATTTGGACTGAGTACCAGCTGATCACAGTTGCTTCCTGCGTTTATGAATAGGACCCTATATATTTTGACCAGAAATGTCAGTTCTAGCAGAACAAATGGTATTGTACCATCTGTATTGCGTACCATCACAAGGAGATATGTGATGTACATATTGCACCTCCATTGCAGTTGATTCCTCTTATGATTCATTCTGGGCTCTGGCGCATAATTTGAACAGCACATCAACTGAGCACAGTCGCTCACCACCATGTTTATGAATAGCATCCATTGTTTTGGCCAGAAATGTTGATTTAAACAGAAAAATTAGTACTGAGCCATCTGCTGTTCATACCATAAAAATAGTCCAGGAAAAATATTAACTGATATGTTCCACAGTCATCAAGTTAATGAAAATTGTCATTCTTTATGGGGTTGAGTGGGTACAGATATTTCAAATTTAAAAATGTCATGCACCTCACAGTTGTAGATTTGATTATTTCAGGGAATTTGAATAATAAACTGCCAGATGCACGTGTAATTGTGATTGATTATTTCAGGGAATTTGAATAACGAACTGACAGATGCAAGTGCAATAGTGATTAAGACACAAAAGTCTACATTGAGACCAAGAATACTTCATCTTCACTTATATGACAATGCTGCATATTATAAAAGTCAGGAATTCAGATGACTTGTGTGTGAAAATACATTCTTGCATATGGCATCCAGTCAATTTGATTGTGATGGATAGTGGAGAGAACAGTCCAAACACTGAAGAACCTCCTCAGAAAGAGCTGTAGCAAAAGCTATGATGATTGTCATTTCATAATTTTGGAATATTTTACAGCAGGGATGCAGTCTGGCACCAGCTTCAGCATTATGAATGGTAGAAGGTTGCAATGGAAATTATGTGCTTAATTTATGTTATGAATGCCTTCATATCTCTTCAAGGACTAAAGAAGCTGTACTCTCACTTTATTAATCCCTTGTTTAGGCCCATCATTGAATATAATATGCCCTTCAACCAGTACCAGCCTTAGCTGAAATGGCGCCCTATGCGAAGTAGTGCTCTAGCACCCCTTAAGCCCCACCCACACCATACTCGTGAAGCACCTCTATTTGATCCACACTCACAGGAAGGTCACTCCCCAAGAAAGCTACTTTAGTCATTTCCTTCAATTATTTAAATGCATAAAAGAAAAGATACCTCGACACACTTATTAGCTAAGCTGTTACACAAACTGACTAAGGGCTCTAGGCGCAAATGAGTTGAGTTAACTACCTTTGCGTACATATTTCCTACTTTAAATACCAGAGCTGGATCATAGTCAAATAGAGCCCTAGGTAGGGTAATAGATTGGGAACCCCCCCCCCAAGAGTAGCCCTCTCCCCAGCCATACCAGTGTTCCATTACTTGGCTACTTCTTCCCAGTTACCACAAACACGGTTTAAACCTTAGGCTACCCGCAGTCGGTCAGAGTTCCAAAGTCTAGGTCCGGCGTCAGTTGCTGTCGCCTCTTCCCTGACATCAGTACGCCAGGGGTATAAAAGATGCAACTGATGCCATTTTCTTCAGTTTTTCTTGCCCCAGATGTCAGGTGCCCCCAGATAGGAAGGCTGAAAAGAATACATTATGCCAAAAAGCATGCAGGTACTAATATAAACATTTCCTTCATCTACAAGCAAATACACCACATAGGTTGTATAGAATTGAGAAGTACAGAAAAGCCCCAACACTGAAAAAGGGTTCTGAAACTCAATTTCAAAAATCTCAGTAGTCGTAATGACTGCAACAGTGAATACACTCGAACATCTACATTTATGGTAGGTACACAACTGTACTTCGTAATGGGTTCACAGTGGGAGGGTCAGCATTTCATTCTATTGAATTCTAATGGAGAAGCTGTCTACAGACTACAACGATTTATGCAAAACACTTGGTAAAGTATCTCGCAGCAGGTTAGCAAACAAATTGCAAAGACAGGGAGTGCTGTAGCATAATTTATTGTAATTCTCTACTCAGAAATCAGTGTAGAGGCAAGTGAGGTATTAGAGACCAATACCAAGGCCAGTCGTTTTCAATGCTTTCTACAGGAAACTTCAAAATGTTTGAGAGGAAAGAATACATTTTTGATGAGGATTCAGTGATGCATAACAGGGTTAATACATAATGCAAGAATCCAAGTGGATTCAATTCGATATAATCAATTATATGAAAGCAAAAGGACACAATCTGATTTCACAAGGTGAAAGTGGACTGCAGAGGGGGAAAGGGATTTTTTGTTACAGGATTTGTGCTGGAATAATATGTTTAACCAACATGGCAATGGAATTCAAGAAGATATTGGATAAAAATGCAATTCTTAAGAGATTTGGAAAAAGAAAGAAAAAAAAGTCTCCCTTAATACTGGATCCATAGCTTATCCAGTACATATGGAGACAGACTAGCTGGTTAAAACAGTCTTCTGCACAGACGGTCTATATTTCTGATCTCTGATTTGTTATATTTCTATATAATAATTAGCAATGTTATTTTACACCTGTTTGGGAGTGGCAGATGGGAGGTGGTTAATCTAAGAATGTCATCCATATATTTTTATGCTCTTTAACAGCTGCTGCATCTGCTGTACGGTGAAAACCAAATAGCAGCACAACAATGTGCTAGCAGTACATTAAACAGCACATGATAGTACACCTAATATACTGCCGATATTCTTACAATTTACTCTATGTAAAAAAAGTTTTGCATGTTTTGATGCTTTATCTTGTGCTGTCTCACCTTCTGTATTGCCACTACTGTGGAATGAGCTGGAAGCAAAGTACTCTAGGTAGACAAAATCAAATTATTTCTTTGAAACTGAAGACATGTTTATGATTCAAAACTATAGTGACTCTTACAATGAAAAGCTGACATGTACCTCCCCACCTCCGAGCATTTAATCATCAAAGTATAAGATCAAGGAGGAGCAATTATTTTTCAGAACAGAAAATCTTCATGCACTTGACCTTGTGTACTTAGTGATGAGGAATATTCCTACAGACTTGATTTGTTTTATTTTTAATTCTATATGTAACCTCAAACACATCTTGCTTTATATGATGTCATCAGAGCTTATACGAACGTGTTTCTGCCAAAACCAGCTTTGGTTGTCACTTGACCGTCTTTTTTCAGGACAGTCCCCAATATAGGTAGCTGTGCCATGTGTGGGGAAAAGGAAGAACCTAAAATAGCAAATCAAATGCCGTGTGATTTTTGCTAGAAAATAAATTCTGCTTTTACAGGAAAAGACACTACCATAAGTAAAATGCCATATAGGACAAAATACAATGACAATTTGATAAAAGTCACACATTGTTTTGCAATTAAAGTGAAACCCACTCATTGGTTGCTTATAGTCATAGACATGGCTTGAACTACAACTAAAATGCCATGTAAGACATAAAACAATAACAATTTAATAAAAGTGAGACATTCTTTTGCAATTAAAGTGAAAACCACTCATTGGTTGTTTATAGTCATAGACATGGTTTGAACTACAATGTCCCAGTTGGGACTCTAAAAAGGTTACAACTATTGTAATGTATTCATCTGCGAAACAATTATGTAGACAAAAGTAAACAATGGCAGATATTATAAACATCTCATTTAGAACAAATGCATTCAGCAGTGCACTGTATTGAGATATGTAGTGTGCCACCAGTTACAACCAGTACTAATGTTCTACTACCATCATAGACTGCTCACAGCACTTTAGTGCCTATGGTGACCTTGTACACCCGTTAATCAGACACCCGATCAAGCTTGTATATAAACAGGAAATTCCTAATAGAGATTCATGCTGTAAGACACAAATCACAAAAAGAGAAAACCACCTTACACTGTTTATGAGAAACATTCAAAAACTGTGATCCTAAATCTGGACAGTTGAGAGGTTAACACAAACACACACATACTTGCACGCAGCTACTCTCTCACATAGCAGTACACACACACATACCTACTCTCTCACATAGCAACAAACACATACCTTCTCTTTCATACAGCAACTAACAACTAGTTTAAATTCCACACACATCTACTCTCTCATACAACACACAGACATGCACTTTCTCATACAGTAATGAACGGAACCACTATTTTAAATTATACACATGTACATCTACCTTCTCTCTGTTTTCAGACAGCAGCACACACATACACACACCTACTCTCTCGCACAGTAACATACACAGCACTTTATCTTTCATACAAACAGAATGGGTAATTTAAATTCCATATACATGCCGGTGTGCGAGTGCGGACACCCACACACACACTTTCTCTCGCATACAGAAACAAATGGTTTAAATTACACCCACATACACTTACCTTCTTTCAAAACCAAATGGCCACACAGACTTAATCCCCTCTTCACAGAACTGCTAGTTAAATTTTGTGCGGGACTGAAAAATGTATTTACTTCCACTTTGGCGTGCGCACGCACGCATGATTCTCCTTAAAGGAGAAGACGCTAATACTGTAATCAACCTGCAACTGTAAAAGTGGGAGGGTGCTTCCCCCCCATGGTTCCAATGTCCTCATACTTTTTTATTTTAATTAGTTTATTTAGTGCATTCTTTCTTCCCAGGGCCTGCTGCAGGCACCAAGAAGAAAGAATACACTAACTAAACTAATTTAAAATAAATAAATAAGTAAAAACTTGCACCCTTTACGGCACCCTAGGCAGTTGCCTAGTTCGCCTATGCCTAAGGTCGGCCATGCCTTCAACATGTACCTAGTCAAACATCTAAACCAGTATGAAAGACCTCATTGTTTCTTCAAGAAAGAGATCTCTGGCCTTAGTATCCTTAGCTACTCTGATAGACTAAAAGGCCTGTCCCTCTGTTCAGTGTTATGCAAACTCCCGAGGGGTGATCTCTGTTTAGCTTTCCATTGTATGAATGATCAGTACTCTTTGAACTCCTTCAGTTAAATGGAACAAGTGGTAAAGAAAGCTCCCATTTCAGAGACCTAAACTTACACTATCCTATCACAACAACAAGACCAGATATCAGAACAGATTCCTAACCCAACATCCCCCTCATTTCTGGAATAAGCTGCCCTTGCCTGTCGAGCAGAGTACTATCCTGGCAACCTCGAAAACCAGTCTGGACAACTGGATGGGTGACCAGAAATTTTCACCAGGGAAATGTGATGAAAGTCTGTGTAATGGGGGACACTGTTAGTCTTCCACCAGTACTGGGTGATGTGGCTGAGCATCTTGATGGTCTCCTTTAGCCATAAGCGTATTAACGAGTGCACCAAAATAAAGCACAAAATAATGGAAATGTTGAAAAGGAATTGGCAAAGACAGGAATGCTGTTATGACAGAAACTTCTGACTTAACAGGCCACAGACAAAGAATACAGAAGCCATATGAAAGTTTGCAGCTTGACTCTGAAATTGTTCAAGCATCTGAATTAAAGTTCATTACTGTTAATGGGAAAGATGAAAAACTATATAGAAGGACTGCACATATTTGTATAAAAAATACATTAACAATCCAGGATGAAGTACATGCAGAATTCCCGAATTATCACAGCTAGTCCAATTGCAAAGAAATGACACTGCGAAAACTGTGGAAGTCAGTATCTACAAACAGTGACCCCCCCAAGGCATTTTTGTAGGGAAAAGTTGTAGAGCAGCAAAAAATGTCCCAGAAGGAAAATGAAATGTCTAGAGGAAGTGCAACAAAATTATTGTTTTAATTTTTGTAATTACATAAGAAGAATGCTTAGAATGAGAGAAATCAGCAAGTCAGAATAGAGGAAAAAATGAATGAAAAAAACATTTCAGAATTCAAGTAAAATACACTGGTATTACAAAATTCAAATAAAATACACAAAAACAAAAGGTACTAATAAATATAAAAATAGAAAATTTCAGAAATCAAACCTCTGAAAACCAGTCTCTTTTGTCCTTAGAGTAAGTTTAATTTTCACAGTATTAATAAATGTATTGCGCAGATGTGTACAAGCATAGTGCACAACTGTGATTAATATACTGCCAGGAACTATTTTGAGTAGTCATAAGTCATGACAGTCCTCAGAGGGATATACAACAGCATTCCTGTTTTACTGACTAGCACACAGGAGTGGCTAGTACTCCAATATGAGGCACTTCTGTGTTTGAGCTGGCTAGCAGTGCTGTACAACCTGGCCACCCTATTTACCCCACCGGTTTAAGGCAGTTAGGTACAGTACAATCTGTTTTACCAAGTAACTAAATGTTGACCCTTGACATGGTCTGCAATCCTGCCTGACTTACATTCATACAGAGGTCACCATAGTTAGCCATGAGGGTGAAAGAGTTTGGTACAGTAATATGGTAATGAGGGGAGCTTACCAGCATCAGTTTGTGAGGATTGAGCAAAGGTAGTTTGAGTTAACAGGTTTGCCTGCACCGTAGGGAACGTTGTTGCGGTAAAGATTTTTTCTTTGCAATGTAGTTGGTGTTTTTTGGTTTTACTGTGCTAGTATATTTCTCAGTATAGTATGCTGAGGATCGTGCTAACAAGGGAAGTATTGGTCCACTCCTGTAATTCAGAAATCCAAACAGCAGTTCTGCATTTAAATACCTACAGCAGAAAATTTCAAAAAGCTTCAACCGTTGAAGTAAATGGAATTGGGAATTTAGAAACTGTTAAGTGGAATATGTAATGTGAGGGCTCTACATATTCACAGAACCAGGTATTCATTTATTACACCCAGACCCCTACTATATACATATGTATGCATGCTAGCTGTAGAAGCTGTATGTCATGTGGTACACTTTCTTCTAGTACAGCTGTTAGGGTTTTGTATTATTTTGTTGACATTTTGACAAATCCACAGACATCGCACTCATTACAATTTGGAGAAAAAACAATGACATTAAACGTAACGTCTCTTTCTCTGAGATGAAATGATCTTGGCCCAAAGATACAACAGTAAGCAACAGTCCTGTATGCATCACTGCAGGTTATAATAATGAGCAAACTGGGATGAAATGTAGCCTGACCCAACCAAGTGAATTTAATCCTGATCTGAGCTTGTTCCTGAAGTAGTAACAAGATGATCTTTCCAAAGCTACTACACACACTTTTACTGTAAATTAATTGTTGGGGATAACACTGACGACATAAACCTTGGAAACAAATCACATTCTGTCACTTGTGTAAGTAATAAACATGAGTTCAAGATTCAACAGTTTATAAGCATGGTCCAAATGGCCTTGGCAACTGTCTTATAATTCTGCTGTTACAGTGCATCCAAAGGTGGGTACAGTCCATATCATCTGTAGGAGAGTTCAGGACTAGCTGGTTACCAAGATGGAAAGGACAATACAGCTGAGTATCATCACTGTGTAAATTCTACTGTAGGGCTCTTTTCAGATGAGCTCTGCTAGAATGTATAATGTGCGGGTTGTGTAACTTTAAATGGTAATCCTTAATTGCAGAAAATTGGTATGCCACATAGTACACATTCTTTTGTAAAGTCATTCTGATTAAAGACTTCCATAGAGCCTGTTAGCACATCCTTTTGTATCACATGGAGTCACAGAAGAGAAATGTCTGTAGAAGTGAAGAAATACATTTGTTTTTTTTTTTGGAATTTCAATGCAGAACTACAGAAATGTACTTAACAGCACAAATATATTCCAGATGCAACAGCTAGGAATTTTCTAGCTATAAGAAAAGTCAGCACTTTGAAGAAAAAAAAAAAAAAAACAGGTGTGCTAGACTTGTATGCCACACACCAGTCATGGGCAGTCCTATGTACACTCACTAATGTGTGAAAACCTCCTTTTGAGACTGAAGGTCAAGATTGAAGTATCCTGTAGATTTCTCCTTTCTTCAAGGTACAGTGATAACAGTTTTCTTGTAGATAAATAGCAAGGGTGTATGATGTATCTGGAGTATTCTTTTTCCCCCCCGAGTTGAAGCTATTTTAGAATTGGTATATATAATAAGCTGGAATGCAAGAACAAGCATGGTTGGGTTACAGGGTTGCTTTACTTCAAACAAAACCGATTTGTGTACTTATTTCATTTTATTTATTTTACATTTGTTTACCAGGATAGTCTGACTGGATACATGTCCATTTTCAGAGGCGGCCAGGGGAGAAAAGCTCCAAAAAGGCATTCAACAAGCTGTTACATTTTTACAGTTTAAAACACAAAATAAAACAAATAAAAGGATGTTTACACAGATGTAAACAATCACAATAACAGATATACAAATGATTACATTTTTACTCAGAAGGAAAGTTCTAGACAGTGTTTTTAAGAATGATAGGGTATTAAATGCCTAGTAGGCTAACCTGGCAGTAGATCCAAGGAGATCATAGGATTTATAAGTTAAGAAGCAGTAAAATGTAGGTCGAAGTCCTCCTTCTGCACACGAATGATGGTTAGAGTTTGTCTGGATTAGGACAAGGACATAGTCATCGTTTTTTAAAGTACTGAATCAGACTTTTCTTGAATTGAGGTAGAGAGAGTTCAGATGTAAGATTAGCAAAAAGAGAATTCCAAGTTTTGCCAACAGAGTTAGCAAATAGAGATTTACTGGCTGTGTTGTTGGATTTGAGAGTTTGAACTAGTAATCTTTCAGATGAACGAAGTGCGCTAAGGTTACTGTAGGGGGTGATGAGGTTTTTAAGTATGGGTGTATTATCTGGTTGGTACAGGATCTTGTGTGCAACTATTAGTTGGTTAACCTGAAGTAGGTTAGGTAGTTAAAGCCATCCTAGTAGATTTAGGTTATGGCAGTGATGACTTCTGTAGGCTGCAGCGGTAGGAAATCTAGCAGTGTGATTCTAGCTGCTAGAAAGTTTATTAAGATCAGTTTTGTTGAGGTTTGTAAATAGAGGGGAAGCATAGAGGTGGGTGGAGAGTAGATGTGTACGAGCAATTACAGTTCTGGCAAATGGCGTTAGGAAGGGCTTGATCCTGTATAGTGAGCCAAGTTTTTTATTAACTGTTTTAATAGTTTTATTGATATGCAGATCAAACTTAAGGTTATTATCTATTATAACTCCTAACAGTTTGGATGAGGAATCTGTGGAAATAATGGTGCTGTTGTTGGATTTTAATGTAAAGGTTATAGGAGCAGACCTGTGCATGGGGGAGAAAAGCAGCAGTTTGGTTTTATTAGGATTTAACATGAGATGACGGTTAAGGAGCTAATTTTCAACTGTTAAAAGTATTTTGGGATAGAATCTGCAACTCTGTAGGTGAAGTGTCAGAGCATACTAAAGTGGAGTCATCAGCATATTGAATGCATGTTGCATTTGGGATGACCTTGTACAAATTATTGATGAAAATGGAAAATAATAGTGGACCTAGTATGGAGCCTTGGAGTACTCCGAGAGTGATGGGTAAAAGGGTGGATAGTTTGCTCTGCCATAGAAAGCGCTAACCTTTTTCCAATAAACTGTTTGACTCACTTATACTTATTTCTGGATTTGCTGCTTTGTTTTGTGAGTCTCCTTTAGCAGCTGGGATAGCTTATATATATATATATATATATTTCATATGATTGAAACCACTGGATGGCCTGGTCCTCTAGGGAGATGGATTTCAAAGTGTTTATGAGTATTTGGTGGTTTACCATATCAAAGGCTTTTGAAAGATCGAGAAAGATAGCAGAGGAAAGTTTATTATTGTTTTGGTATTGGTTAATGACGTTCGAGAAGGAGAGGAGGGCTGAGGTTGTACTATGGAATGGTCTAAAGCCATGTTGGGTGTTGGCTAGGAGATTATTTTGGATAAGATAGTTCAGGAGTTGATTGTGAATGCATTTTTCTATAATTGCAGCCAAGGGTGACAGAATAGCTGTGGGTCTATAGTTTGAAAGTTCTTTAGAGCTGGCCCCTTTATGGAGTGGAATGACATGTGATATCTTCCAGACGGAGGGAATGGACACTTCAGTTATAATTCTGTTGATTAGGATAGTAATGGGGTATGCTATGGCATCTGCAGCTTTTTGTAGATATTCTGCAGGGAGGAGATCAGCTGACAGGGTGGTAGGCTTTAGTTTTTTAAGTAATTTTTGGACCAAAGATGTGCAAACTGGCTTGATGTTAAAGAGGAGTTGGGAGCAGAGTGTAGTGGCTGGAAAATATGGGCATCCAGGGGATAATTGGTTAGCTAGGTTGTGGATAGTTGTTGTAAAAAGCTGTACTTGTGGGTGTGGTCAACTTTACGATATTTGTGATCTTTTTTATGAGGGTCATTCACAAAACATTTTCATTGGGAATATCCCCAGAAGGGGGGGGGGGGCTTAAAGGTGTGACAACAAGTTTCTGAACTTTTTTTTCTCTTCATATTGGTACTTCACACTTGGACTTGCAGCTTCAGTAGAGAATAAAAAAATGTATTACAAGAAGTAATCAAACAAGGGCAGGCTATTAAAAAAATATAAAAAACAAAATGGCTGGGAAGGGCCACTTATGCAGACAGCACAGAGATACAAAAAATGCAAATGTCAGTTTGTATATACACAGTACCTGTAGTCTATTGTTAGTGTCAAAGTTCGATATTTCACGCTGTTCAGCTTAAACAGCCAACAATAAGCACACCTTGCTTATCAAGCGAAGTTATAAGAGAGAAATTTTCAAGATACAGTTCCAGCTATTCAGCTCCAAGCTCAAATGTGCAACCAAAGCTGCTCACAAATAGTCCTGATAACGTTTAAAACATAAACCTCCGTCTAACAATGCTTGTACAACATCAACTCCATAGACAAGCGTTAGGCGGATTCTAAAATAAATTGCTTTTATTATATAGAACGGCAAGCGCTTTCGACATAAGTCTTTTTCAAGCCAACAAACAGTCTTACAACAGGAAGACACATGCTTTATATTCACATCAATTGTGATGTCATTTCCTGTTAAAAATCTTAGTCATACTCTCTCAGCAGAAGTTCATCTAAATCAACTATGTATGTGCTTTGAATGCAGTTACCATATTTAACAGTCGTGCACATGATATTAAATTTCTCTGCAAATCAGTCTATATACTATTTTAATACATATACTAAAAATTATTTAAAACTTTAAAACACATTTAAAATATTTAAGAATAAAGTTGTAATAACTAGCATGCTACCTATCAAAGGTGCATGCTGTACTTCATATTCCAACAAATTAAAGTGGAATGTCTACTGGACTATTTGCAAGACTTTCCACTCAAACAATATGTCCAAATATTCCTTTGCATAGAAATGCAACTTCCCTATGGCAATCCTATGCTGTTTAGTATGGTATAAAATTTAAAACAATTATAAAGGCGAGAACACATATAAAACATGTAAAAAATTATAAGAAAATGTATACCATATCATAATAATAATATTGTTAGTAGTAGTAGTAGTATTATATCTACTAATTTACAAAGTAATTGGTAGTATAGCATGTATCCCTTAGACCACTGGGTAATCAAATCATTTAGTTTAAACTGCCTATATTTGTATATAATATATACACATTTAACATACAAAATATAATTAAAAAAATATATAATTCATAATGTATAAACATATATTATGGGAAGGCAACCCTTTATGAGGCAAAAACTGTCTTTGCTCTCTAACTGGCAAATAAGAGTGACATGCAACATTTAGTACATAATATGGAGTGTACACTATATACCAAGGTATACTATATAAAGAGACCAACATTTTGATAACCAATGCTATCATATTCTCTGCCTTACGAGTTAGAGGGAAAATCCCACTTGTCAAGGGTAGATATACTACTCTAATATAAAGGCTGATCTGTAGATTTTATGATAGTCAAAATGGTTTGTCAACCCGTCATAATGGATGGAAAAATATATAGTCAGTATGAATAAATGTTAGTTAGGTGAAATTCACTAAGAAAAAAAAGATTAATAAAAGCGTAAATATAATATACTTAGCCAAGAGTGAGAATAAATTGCAAATAATATTTGCTCTGAAGATAAGATCAATACAAAATTATATAAATATTTCCATATTGAATATGTATACAAAGGTATATAAAATACATACAAAAAAAACACAACACCAATGGGTAAGGTGCCTCCTCAAGTAAAACAGCTTCAAAATCCAAAAAATAGAGGTAGACACTCCAAGACAATCGAAGCCAACCAATAAATCAATATGCTTAATACTGAAAATATATACATATTTTCTAAACAGTTTATACAATAATGAATTAATACATTTATAATAAATACAATTCAAACTTTAAAAATGTATACACATAAAATTATAGAGGAAATTTCCCTTATGTATATATTTTCAGTATTAAGCATATTCAACTTGTCTTTTAAGGAGCATATCTGCTTTTTCATCTATAATTTATTTTCTTTCTAAGTGCTACATGTTATATTTATATATATCCTATTGGATACTTTTAATTAATATGATTGTATACACATTTTAAAGTTTGAATTCAGTATATATTATGTGTTGTGTTTATCAGCCTTTATATTAGAGTAGTATATCTACCCTTGACCTCTAACTCGTAAGGCAGAGAATATGATAGCATTGGTTATCAAAATGTTGATCTCTTTATACAGTATACCTTGGTATATAGTGTACACTCCATATTATGTACTAAATGTTGCACGTCACTCTTATTTGCCAGTTAGAGAGCAAAGACAGTTTTTGCGTCATAAAGGGTTGCCTTCCTATAATATATGTTTATACATTATGAATTATATATTTTTTTAATTATATTTTGTATGTTAAATGTGTATATATTATATACAAATATAGGCAGTTTAAACTAAATGATTTGATTACCCAGTGGTCTAAGGGATACATGCTATACTACCCATTACTTTGTAAATTAGTAGATATAATACTACTACTACTACTACTAACAATATTATTATTATGATATGGTATACATTTTCTTATAATTTTTTACATGTTTTATATGTGTTCTCACCTTTATAATTGTTTTAAATTTTATACCATACTAAACAGCATAGGATTGCCATAGGGAAGTTGCATTTCTATGCAAAGGAATATTTGGACATATTGTTTGAGTGGAAAGTCTTGCAAATAGTCCAGTAGACATTCCACTTTAATTTGTTGGAATATGAAGTACAGCATGCACCTTTGATAGGTAGTATGCTAGTTATTACAACTTTATTCTTAAATATTTTAAATGTTTTTTAAAGTTTTAAATAATTTTTAGTATATGTATTAAAATAGTATATAGACTGATTTGCAGAGAAATTTAATATCATGTGCACGACTGTTAAATATGGTAACTGCATTCAAAGCACATACATAGTTGATTTAGATGAACTTCTGCTGAGAGACAATTGATGTGAATATTGTCTTCCTGTTGTAAGACTGATTTATTTTAGAATCCGCCTAACGCTTGTCTTTGGAGTTGATGTTGTACAAGCATTGTTAGACGGAGGTTTATGTTTTAAACGTTATCAGGACTATTTGTGAGCAGCTTTGGTTGCACATTTGAGCTTGGGGCTGAATAGCTGGAACTGTATCTTGAAAATTTCTCTCTTATAACTTCGCTTGATAAGCAAGGTGTGCTTATTGTTGGTTGTTTAAGCTGAACAGCGTGAAATATCGAACTTTGACACTAACAATAGACTACAGGTACTGTGTATATACAAACTGACATTTGCATTTTTGTATCTCTGTGCTGTCTGCATAAGTGGCCCTTCCCAGCCATTTTGTTTTTTACATTTCATTTATATGTGGAAGGACCTTTCGTGGTGTGCTTGGTAGTATTTTTTGGGTTTATTAAAAAAGTATAATTTCTTGTGTTGCAGTTCCTGAATGTATTTGACTCCTATGTAAGCGTTTGAAGCAGGAGACTGTGCATGTGCCAGGAGTTATGTTACTTCATTATTTTTATTTATTTTTATGTACACTGCCTATTTTCAGTAATATTTTTTTATTTTGCTCTCCCATCATTGTTGGTTGTCTGGTTCTGGGCTTGGCTTCTTCCCTTCCTCGCTTACTTAAACTTGCTCCTTAATAAGTGGTTTTGTTCTGTTGAAATGCTCTGTATGTTTAACCCAGGACTTGGAAGTATGCACTATAAATTGTTACTTCATTTTTTTTTAATTTGTACTTACTTTGCAATATTCAGTAGTTTTGTGATGTTGTGGTGATGTGGTTGGCTACCTCCTCCTGTTTTTCTAATTAAACAGAGTGAATGGATATGCATGTTGCAAAGACACAACTTTGTATTAATACATGACCGACATGACCAGGAGGCAAGTGGAGGTAGATATGTGTAAGTTTGCTGTTTTTTTTTTTTTTTTTTTAGTAAAAGTAAAAAGATTTGAAACATGGCATCATGAGAACAGTGTCTGTCAGTCTGTCAGATTTTTATGTCCTGGTTATCCAAATGAATAGTTTTTATTCAAGTCACTGAACGTGTTGCATTATTTTGTAAAGCTGTTTTGTTAATCAACTGAGTTGCAAGTTGCTCGGGTGTTGTATTGCTTTGTAAGCTATTGTTTCTTTGTGGGGTTTTTTAGCTCGCTTTCCTGCCACTGCCTGTTGATCATTAGCCCTCTCCTGGCCAAGAGACCAATTCATTCCTCATCACCACATTGAGGTCAATGATCGACTAGTAAAGGCCATTATTGAGACTGCTATTGTGGTGATTCATGATTTTGTTTTTTTTTTTTGTACTCCCTGTTACCTTGTTCATTCAACAAAGGTTTGGGAAAGGGATATTGAATAGGCTGTTTGAGAAGAACATCCTCTCACATTTGCAAGGAATATTCTCTTCAAGCAGGCCTGCCTCTCCCTCTAAAGTACAGTAGGTAGATTCCCCAGTCTCCACCAAGGAAATCACACCTACCAAGTATGCTCCTGAATATGAGCAGTCTTGCCCTCTCCCCACAGGAGAGGTGATTCAGTCATGCCTCTTCATGCCTTCCCCTTTCTGTCTAACTCCTCCAGTGTTGGGAGCCACTAAACAAACCTCAGTCTCCTGAGTCCCTGTCGGGACTTGTCCCCTCTGCATCATGAAGTCATTCTAGTTCTTTCTCAGTATTTGATTATATAGATTACTGCATTACCAGCCCAGCTGTTATGGTGATTACATTACATTGGTATAAGCTCTGAAAATTCATTCTTATAGTTGATTAACTGTGCTGTTGAGTTGTTTGGGGTCAGATTTTTTTTTTTTTAATAATTTAATCACAATGCATGGATGAAATGTTCAGCTTTTTTGATGTTACAATTTCTGATCAGGTTTGTTTATTAATTGAAATAAATATGTTGTTGTGTCTTTCGGCTTTTCCCGGTTAGGGGTCGCCACAGCGGAACTCTGGTCCGCTAATGATTGGCAGTAGATTTTTTTACGTGCCAAGTTGCTGGCCCTGACGCACAACCTTCAACGAAGGTATGCCTATTCACGCATGTCTCCACACAGAAGACAGTCTAGCTGAGAATCGAACAGGACAACACTTTACTGTGAGACGACAATGCTACCGCAGCACCACCACCGCTAATTGAAATAAATATGTATAATAGAAATTTATAATTTGCAGTGTGTACACGAATAATGAATATTTTATCCCAATTTCAAAACTTGCTGAATTTTTCCTGTAATAGATATTTTATCTTGATTGCAAAACTTGTTATATTCTCCTGTAGTAAAGATACTGGGGACATTAATCCATATGTACAACATAACTAGATTAGGATCTGGCTGGTGTCCAGAACAAGCATGGCTGGGTTACAGGATTTGTTATGGTACAAAAGGCTGCGACTTAGGCTACCTATTGGACTATTTTTTGTTTAATACATTTATGTCAACATTACCATCCTGTGGTTGTAGATGATTAAATTGCAGACAAGTCTAAACTTAGGTTGATGATAATGACCCTGGAAGATAAAAATCTTATTATAACATTATTTAGAGGAATTATTTAGGTAAGTAGCATTTAACAGTATTGCATTCATTGCAGAAAAGTGTTTATACACTTTACACCATGTAGTAGGAATTATCCATACTCCATTAAGTTGTTAAATATGTTGGAATTCTTCTTGACAGAGGTCATTACCATCCAAAATAAACATAAATGCAGTAACAAGGAGATGCCATGTGTTTATACATGTTCTTTTTCCACACATTTTCGGGCAGATTTGTGGATGTCATTTTATTACTTTCTAGCTCATTGATTAGACCCCATATAGAGTAGGGATCATCATTTGCCATTATGCTAGGAAGTTAGAAAGGATCTAATAGTACTTTGAGAGAATCTGTGGCATGTTAAGGGTTAATTACACAGAAATACTTACCTGAATGTGTGTGTTTATGTGTATATGTGTATGTATATATATATATATATATATATATATATATATATATATATATATATATATTTATTTATTTTTATTTTTTTTTTTTGGATGCAGTGTGTTGTTGGTGTATGAGTTCTAGTAATTAGATTTTAGTCAGTACAGTAGGTGTTATTTTTAGAACTTGTACCATAAGTAACACATGACAAGAAATCAAATTGATGTTGGAAGAAGCAATATGTAGTAGTAGTTAATCATCTGAATAAAAGATAATTCACCATTCAGGTGCCATCTTATGGAATGTGTTGCCAGTAGTAGTGCAACAGGCTACTAATATGGGAAACTTAAAGATTTAATTTGACTTGTGAGCCGGGAGCAGGGTGTACAACCTTTCACAGATGAAGACTTTTGATGACTTAAAGTTTGTGAGACTGCTAAGAAAAACATATTTAACATTTTGTAAGATAAAATGTGAGTTAATTAAAAAATCACATGAAGTAACATGAAAATGCATTTTAACAGTAATAGATGTGAAAAGGAGAACCATATCAAAATGTGTTAAAGCAATAATGGAGTTATGAAAGAGAGCTGATGTGTGCATAGAAAATATTGTGCAATTGTAATTGAAACCTCAAATACTAGATGCAGCTATAAGCATCAGAAGCTCCATCCACCTTTAACATAGTTTTGCATAGTCTTTGATAAACCATATTTCAAATATGTGCAAAACGAAAGACAAATGCTTGCAAACGATGTTCGTACTGTTGAACACAAATAAGTGAGGTGTTGGTTGGCAGTTTTGAAGTAAAAAGAGTTGATGCAGTGGAAGCCAAAAATAAATTGGAAGCATTGAGACAAGACTGCAAGTCAAGTTATTGGCAAGAAGCACTGAGAATTAATACATGTAATCTTATTTCAAACTAGGTCAGTAGCTTTCAAGATTAAAACTGGTCATAAATTGAAGTGTAAGGAGATTGCCGTTGCTGTTACAAAACTAATAAGAAATAATATGAGCTAAAAGAATGGCTGAATATTATGATTATTGTTGTGAAGAAAGAAAAGATTGATATTTTTATCTGTTTTCAAAGTATGAGTCGAGATTAAAATGGAGCGTACCCATGTTATACATTTGAAGAAGGTGGTCTTTTAATTCTAAATTACTTTCAGGACTAGATGTAAGCCAGGGATTGTGGCAGCTAATACTAGATGAAGAAAGCTCCAAATTGTTTATCTATAATCTATCATTAGAAAGTTATAATTCCTTGCATTTTTGTTTGATATTTCACCAGCACCAGAGGTATTACAAAGAACATTTTTACAGGTGATTGAAGGCTTGAAGGATGATATGAACAAAACTGTTCTGTTAATGTGGGACCAAACAGAAGAACAGCATGACAGTAGACTCCTCCAGCTACTGAATAGATTAAGGTAGATTAGTTTCAGGTGAAGTTAGAGTAAATGCAAAATGAAAAGTGTGACAAGATGAAATGTATGAACCAAAGTCTAATGCCAGGGTGACCAAAGCTTGATACAGATAAAAAGTAACTGTGCCAGTACCAAAGCCAGAAGACAAATTGGCATTGCGAAGGTTTGTAGGAATGATATGCTGTCTTGCAAAATGTATAATATGTTTGAGCAAATTACAATGCTAAGACAGCAGAAGATGTAGCCTGGTAATGGAGCTATGAACAGCAGAAAGTTTTCTAATACTACACTATAATAAGTCAAGTGTTTTACAAGTAGCTGCCAGTCAGAATGGTATAAGAAAAAAGGCCATTTGCCTAGGGGTCAAGAATATTTGCAGTCATCTCCATGAACAGAGGGTATTCTTGTGGAAGTCTGGAATTTAGTAGGGAAAACAGTGAAAAAGATCTGGAAGATTTTGTTTAATAGTATTTTAGCAGAAGGGGAAAGCACTAATTTCTTGGAAGAAAGCTGTGGTGGCTGTATTACCCAAAGAGGGTAAGACCTGACAGACCCAATCTCGTATACCACCATTTCAATTTTAAACCATGATTATCCAGTGTTTATATCTAGACTAGCTAAAAGTATAGTAAAGGTGTTGCCAAAATACATAGATATTAATTAGTGTGGTTCTGTGGAGGGGAGACTAACATTTTACAACAGTAATAGAACTAGGATGATCCAGAAGGAAGCAGAATGTAAGAAAATACTTTTGGTGGATTTTGATGCAGAGAAGACATTCAACATAGTAAATTAGTATTTTGGAATCATTTGCATTCCCTGATAGTGTAAAGTTTATTATAAGGATATACGAAGGGTCGGAGGCAAGAATTAAGGTGGAAGCATTCCTCTCTGATAAGTTGTATTTGAAGAGGCAAACCAGGTAGATTTAAACACCTTTCCCTTTGTTATTTGTTTTTATCTACAGCCATTTGCAAAGAAAATAAAAGATTCAGAAATTCAAGGGTATAATTGGTATGGTAATCAAAAAAAGTTTTTTTGTTTTATTTATTTATTTATTTATTTATTTTGCAGATGATATTTTGTATTTGGTGAATCCAGAAATGGACACCTCTGTATTGTGGGTCGTTTTGAGAGAGTTTCAGGTCTTTAAAGGATATAAATTAATGAAGATAAAACAGAGGCTATAGTCCTAAATTTTGTATCCACTCATTACTTGCTTCAGCAATACCCATGTATTTATGGGGAAATGAGAAGATGAATTATTTATGAGTATGAGTTAAAAGGGCTTCTGTTATGGTAGCTAAGGATATGTGGTAAGAAACTACAGAATCCAAAAACTGAGAAAATGAAAGCTCTTGTTTATGGAAATGGACATGTGATACAAAGCAGTGAAATATTTCAGACCTGTTAATTTTATATACAGGTCAGGCATATTTTTATTGACCAGAGGAGAAGTTGTGGACAGTAGTAAATATTTGAAGGAATGTATCTGGGAGGTAAAGAGAGCAAGAGTTAAGTTGGATAAATTAGTCCTTCCGGTACAAGAGGTGGTTTAGGATTACATGATTGGAAGGGATATTTTGGAACTATACAGCTAAAGCTTATATACATAACTCATTCAGAAGGTTATAATTGATCATGGAAAGGGATGATGATGAAGTGGGGGTTAGTTAAAGAAATAGAGAGAGAGAGAGAGAGTCAGATTTTGGATGCAGATTCTTCAGAACAACCACCATACAGGATTTATATTTATAAAATTGCAGAAAATTGTCGAAGAACTAAGCCAACACAGGAATGGAGAAATCAGATTTTGCCAATAGGGATGACTGCAAGCTGGAGTAAAGAAAATAGATAAGAGGGGCAGGAATTGTTTGCTTTTTTCCCCAGGATGGCAGCACACTAACAGCTTAACGTCAGCTCTACCAGGGTTTAAAAATAAACTGAAAGGCAAGGGCCAGGAGCTCTCACTTTTAATAAATTCAGTTAGTGGCTAGTACATACACTGCCTGGATGCCAGCAAAAAAGAAACTAAGAGAGCCTAAAAGAAAATCAGCTAGAAAAGGTGAAGAGAAAATAGTTATTGGGAAGAATCCTGCAGCTGTTCGTCAAAAAGCAGTTCAAGCTCCAGCTTTGGTGCAAGATATGGCTTCTAGTAATCTAGAGGAGAAAATGTTAACTGTGCTTAGAGCTGATTAAAATAAGTAAAACACTGAAGGAGTACATCAGCTCAAATAACAAAAGGCTAGAAGAAGCTTTAAATAGATATTCAAATGAGCTCATAAAACTGCAAATATCAGGGGGCAAAATGAAGGAAAGCTGAATATGAGATTGTTCAAGAAGAGATGTTTCAAAAATGGTAGAGTTTGAGGACAGACCACATGGGGAATATCTGAGATCTTCTGTATCTGAGAAATTTGAAGGCACTGACTGTAGTAATTGTATGCAGGCACAAATAAGCAACAAGACTGGTATTCCACAGTAGGAACTGTTATTTGAAAGGGCACACCATGTGTATGCTCCAAATATTGCCATGAAAAAGCATGCAAGACCTGTATTAGTAAAGATGCAGACCAACCATCAGAAAGAGTTGATCCTGACAAAACTGTGGCAAAAGAGTAAGTATTAAAAACTGTAGGCAGTTGAGTGTTTTTGGAAAATATTCACTGTACACAAAGCAGAAGAAAAAATGTATTCCAGCAATCAGGAAATGTCAAGAGGCAGGCGAGATTCAAGATGCTGTATCTAGCTGTCTTCGGAATATTGTTTTCCCAGAGGATGAAAGTAATTTTTGATGCAGAAGAGGCTAAGGAGGAAATACAAAAGTTTTTCCAGCAAAAAGTGAGCCATCAAGCAGAAGGGGACTCTGCTTCTCATACTTCAGACAATAAAGCACACGGAGAGACTTTGCCAGTGAAATATTTTCCAGTGTTTCGCAGGAAAATGCTTGACAGTCAGAGAAAAGCACAGGAGTTGACAAGAAAAATCAGAAGTTCCTTGAAATTGAACTGGAATCTAGAGTTGGGAGAGGGACATGAACAGGAGAATGACCAGAAATTAGTTAATAAATGCGAGACTGCAGAGCATCAGTCATATTTCTGGAATACAGCCGAATGAGAACATGGAAAGAGTGGACTTTGATTGACTTTGTTAAAGATGTGAAGAACTGAAAGACATTTGTCTCCTTTCCAGTCATTAATGTTTGGAAGGACACTGAGGAATGGTGAAGAGGAAGGAAAAAGGTAAATGCAAGTAAAATGATTCCTTTTCTTAACAGTATTTCTGTGAAACTTTTCATAATGTAGCATGTTTTATAGTAAAGCATTTTATTTGCCCTTGTATGTGATAAAGATAGTAAAGTAAACAAATGTCTTTCTTCCCTTTTCTTTTATAGTATTAAGAAATGTGGGCATCACATTACAAAGAGAAAAAAGGCTAGACAAATGCATGTTTATGTTAATAGGCTGTAATCTTGAGATGTTGGGGTGGGGGATGTGGTGGAAAAATGCATGTTATAGTATAGGTAGAGTTGATATTTTTCTGTTACTTTTGCATATATGAATGTCTGGATTAAGACCCGTGGCTTACTCTAATAAATTTTAAGTGGAAACACATAAATTAGAGAACAGTGAATATAATGAAAAGTTTTCCTTCAGCAGTAAATGTTTCAGATAGTCTTTAGAAGCCTACAGCTGAGGGCAACATTTTTATTTTATGTTTCCATGGAGACAAGCTGTTAACACAGAAATAAAAAGCCATAACACTAGTTTCTTCAAGGCTAAAAGTTGTTTTTTTTGAAAGCATGCAAGCTGTTTTTCACATTTGGGAGGGGAATAAAGATAAAAAGAACAAACATCCAGTAGTGTAAGTACAAGCACAGGAATTAACCTGCATCTTAGCATGGATAACTGTAACTTTAGGGTAATTAAGGCCTGTGTTTGCAGCTGTCTGGGACAACTTTATTTGAAGATGTACATAGTTTTATGAATTTATTTTAAGTTAAGTTTTTTTGGGGGGTCAGATTTCCAAGATGGCTACACATTGAGTAACAGCTTAATTTTAGCTCTCACAGTATGAAAACAGAAACTTAGCAGAGAAAGACAGTGTACCTGTATATCTCTGTAAATTTCAGTAACTGGCTAGTAAATGCTGTGCCTAGTTGCCAGGAAAAAAAGAAGTACAGGGGACCTGAAGGAAAATCAGTTACAAAATGTGACAAAAAAAACAGTGACTGGGAAAACTACTCAGCAAAAAGCAGTGTAAGCCCCAGGCATGACTTGTAGTAACCTAGAGTAAAGTATAAGGCAACTGCACACAGACCTGACTAAAATAAAAGAAACACTGATGGAGTATATCAACTCAAACAATAAAAGGCTGGAAAAAATGGAAGAAGCTTTAAACAGGTATTCAGATAAGGTGATAAAACTCCAAAACACAGAGGGCAAAATGAAGAAAAGGCTGGCTGAGTGCGAGACTGCACAAGAAGAGATGTTTCAGAAAATAATATAATTAGAGGATAGAGCATGTAGGGAAAACTTGAGATTTTCTGCTGTTCCCAAGAAACTGGGAAGAACAGAACAAACTGCATTAATTTTCTGAAAGCACAATTAAGCAAATGGACTTGTATTCCACAACAGGAATTATTAATTGAATGGGCACATCATGTGTATGCTCCAAACCTGGCTATGTGAAAACCTAGACATTTAATAGTAAAGATGCAATCTTACCAGCAGGAGTGGAGTCTGACAAAACTGTCAGAAGAACAAAATACTAAATGTTGGAGACAGCAGGCCACCAAACCAGGACCGAAACACTAAAGATGGATGAAGTGTCCATATTCACCAAGGATATTCACACCACCAGGATAGTTGCCCAATACAATGCATCTGAAATTCTCTAGCTACAGCTACAGCTTGCTACAGATCCCCCACCATGCCCCAAGATTCTCACTACACCTTTCTAAACGTACTGGAAAATATTAAGATACAACCAAACACCCTAATATTGGGTGATTTCAACTACCCTGCCATTAACTGGGAAAACTACTCGTGTACCAACAACTTTGCCCAACGGTTCTTGGAATTCATAAATTCCAACGCCCTGGATCAACTAAGCCATAGTCCCACCAGGGGCTCCAATATCCTAGACCTGGTCATTACCAACATGGGAAATCAGTGCTCCACGCCTATGGTCACCCCCTTGTTGGTCAGGTCTGACCATAAGCTAATCACTCTTAACATCCACATCCCACCTCCATAAAAAACTTCTCCAAAGCCAACTTCATGCTACTCAAGTCAGAAGTGACAAAGTTCATGACACTCATGCAACTGAAAGTTCGACTGCTGAATCCTACACTAAGGCACTGTACGAGTACATCCACTTATGAATCAATCGTGCCATCCAAAGAGAACCAAGATGCTCACCTCCAAAAAAAGGAAGGCAATCTGGTAGTCCCCTGCAATAAACAAACTTTACAACAAAAGGAAGAAACTGTTGCAGAAAAGAGGAAAATCACAGGATGCAAAAAAAACTCCCTTACCAGCCTCAGTAAGAAGCTGAGATCCCTCTTAAAATCCTCCAAAGCTAGTTATGAAAATAAAATTGACAAAGATTCCAGACAACCACAAGGCATTCTATAACTCTGTCAAGAATCTAAATGGCAATGCTCAGATCTGCTCTGAGCTACAACAGAATGGCATTAAATATACAGATCCCAAGGATATTGCCAGTATCCCTGCAGATCAATTCAGTGCCAACTCCACCCCCTAAACATTCCATCTCAATACCGGAAGGTTGACAAATTCCAGTAGTAACTGCCACACAGGTAAAAAAACGCACTCTCCAAAGCTAAGAATACAGCATCCATGGGACCAGATGACATCCCAGGTTGTGTACTTACATGAACTACAAAATGAACTGGCACCTCACCTAAGTGTCATGTTTAATCATAGCCTCACTTCAGGCTTTGTGCCCACTGAGTGGCACACAGCTACAGTTATCCCACTCCACACAGGGGGATCCACCTTGGATCCCGGGAACTACCGCCCCATCAGTCTGACGAGCCTGATCTTCAACGCCACTGAGCATATTATCATGAAACTTAAAAATAAAGACATTGGCAACCTTCAAACACTGGACCCCTCCCAGTTTGGGTTTGTGAAGGGGCGATCTTGTCTCCTGAACCTGATTGACTTCTTTGAATCAGTCTCCAGAGCCATGGACGAGGGTAAGGAGGTCCACACAGCCTATCTGGACCTGTCTAAGGCCTTTGACACCATCCCTCAATAAGCTGGCCATTAATCCCTACGTCACTCGGGTTGCCAACTGGCTTACGGACAGAACCCACACTGTAAAAGTAGCAGACTCCAAATCCAGCTCTAGACAAGTGGGTACCTCAGGGTTCAGTTCTGGGACCGCTCTTGTTTGGCATCTACTTCTCTGAAGTACAGGCCAACACTAAGGGACTCTGGCTAACAAAGTTTGCAGATGACTGCAAACTGGGAGCCATTATTTAATCCCCAAATTATGTGGATACTCTACAAAAGGGCCTTACAGAAAAAGATGCTTGGTGCCAGAGCCATGGGCTCAGGCTTAATGCCAAGAAATGTATAGTTATCCCCTTTGGGGAAAAAACATGTACCCGTGAATTACCACATAGGTGGCAGTACACTAAACACCGAAAGTGTGATAAGAGACTTAGGGACACAGGTGGACAATGGTCTCACCTTCGATAACCACATCGCCACAACAGTCAGAAAATCCTATGTGGCACCCACCTCATCACTAAGGGCTTTTCATCCAGAAAAAAGGAGGTCATTGTCCCACAGTATTAATCCCTCATTAGACCCATTATAGAATACAACACCCCGTTTGGTATGTACCTCTCAAGACATCTGCAACAACTGGAAAGGCCGCAGAAATACCTCACTAAAAGAATTACAGGCCTAACGCAGATGCCCTACGCTGTCGCATATCGTCTACTCAGAGGCGATCTTTGCTTAACATACAAGGCCATGTCAAACCCAGAGCTGTTGGGCAT
Source organism: Protopterus annectens (assembly GCF_019279795.1). Lineage (NCBI taxonomy): Eukaryota > Metazoa > Chordata > Ceratodontiformes > Protopteridae > Protopterus > Protopterus annectens. Next base: position 183,918,199 of record NC_056737.1, on the reverse strand, counting down.
GCTACACTTAAAGAAATCCCAATCCCTCAGAGCCACATGCTTCAGGGATCTAAACCTTGTCATCACAATAAACAAAATATGCTGGAGGGATAGGTTCCTGACACAGAGACTCCCCAGACTCTGGAATAGACTGCCCATACATGTCAAGCAGAGAGCCCCTTTGGCCCTCTTCAAAAGGAACCTTGACAATTGGATGGGAGAAAGGAAATTCACCCCAGGGATCATGTCAGTCACCCTACTAGACAGGAGTCCAGGAAAGTAAATAGTATGGGAAGAAATGGCCAGGAATTTGTTATGGCTAGGCTTGTATAGACCCTAGGGCCGATACCCTAGTACCAACCTATGAACCAATGAGTGTTTGTGGAGAATGACTACTCATTGTACACCAGGCAGAATAGGAGCAAATGTGTCCCATTATTCAGGGAATTTCAAGAAGCAGGCATGAGATTCAAACTGCTGTACCCAGCTATGTTAAAAATATTTTCCCTGGAGGAATAAAAATCATTTTTGATGAAGTACATGTTAAGGAGGGAATACAAAAATTTGTCCAACAAAAAGTACGCTGTGAAACAGAAGGAGATTCTGCTTCTTGTTCTTCTGGTAATAAAGACCACAGAGAGACTGTGCCAGTGAAACCTTTTCCAATGTTTCCACAGAAAATGCTTGAGAGAGGGGAAAAAGTCACAAGAGTTCACTAGAAGAATCGAGAGTACATTGGAAATGAAGCAGAGACAGGGTTTGAGAGAAGGAGATGAACAGGAATAGAACAAGAAAATCTGTGAATGTTGGACTTTCTTGGATTTTGTTAAACTTTTATGGGACTTTAAAGCATGTGCCCTACTTTAGTGTCATTAATGTTCAGAAAAATGCTTAGGAGAGGGGAAGAGTAGGAAGAAAGTTAACTGTAAGTAAAACAAACTTTTTTCTTAATAGTACTATTTAACTAGTGCCCGATTTTCTTTGCATGTTACAAAGTTTTATTTTCAGTTGTTTTTAAGTGTAATGGGGATACTAATATGAATAGGTGCTGCTGTTTTTTTTTTCTTTTTCTTTCTCCCTTTTGTCTTTCTCCTTGTTTAGTTTTAAGAAATGTAGGTACTGCAATGTAAAAAAAAAGCTGGTTAAAAGAGTATGACAAAAGAAAAGTTTGTGTGCTTTTTCTCATTCTTGCATAGGGAAATGACTGGCCTCAGGTCATTAGCTTAATATAGTAACAAGTTTTAAAAGAAAACAAATGTTATATTGAATATTGTAATACTTTTTTTCTAGTAAACAGTTTTGGGTTTGGTTCTCATGTCTCTAGCAGACAATTTGTTAAAGAGAAATGGCTTGGGAAAAATGTTTTTAAACCTGACATATACATATGGGTCTACTTCTATTCGCTGACATCCCATTTCACTGAAACCCATTTCATTGACAGCTCATTTCATAGACAAACTTTCTAGGTGGGGGGCTTTGCCCCCCACACCCCCCAACTATATATTACAACTCCACAGTCGCACAACAGTGGGGAGGGGGGCAAATCCCAGGTTTTTGCCCTGATTACTTTTGTCTATGAAATGGGGCTTTTAACGAAATGGGTTTCAGTGAAATGGGATGTCAGCGAATAGAAGTAGACCCATACATATACATCTCTGTTATAAAGGAGACAGTTAGGGCAGAACGTTAATGATGTCTTCCTGTGGTCTAGGGTTGGATTCCTTCTACTTCACTTTACCTACTATATGAATAAGCAAGTCACTTAAACAGATAGTGCTCCATGGTGAGTCTGAAAAAGATCCATGTGGATCAGTGCTCTACCCTAGTGAACAAATGCATATAAGTAAATCAAGGAATAAGAAAAACGTCTGTGTATGGTAGTATACAGAAGTTATTTTTTGCTGCTTTGTGTAGTGATTTATTCACTTTGATCTTCCCTTTATATAACAAGTAGTGGTCTTGCTAATTAACTGTAGGTCATGTCTGTGGTGATGTGCACTGCAGTGTAAGATTATGAAAGGTCTGAAGGTGTGAAGTGCAAAACATTTTGGTACTCCAAGAACTAACTGACATTGTTTTGCTATGGTCTGAATCACAATAGAAATTTCTCTGGGTTAGGGTTTTACTTTTTGTGTCTGTGCTAGGTTTGGCCATTGTATTCCAGATGATACCATGGAACCCAATTAGAAGTCAGTTGTCTTTTCAGAGTTGGTTAACATTGACCTAGACGATGCCAGTGCTAACTTTGTCACAGAAACTGTCCTTGGGTTGTCTTTTGCAACCACATGTATCTCAGTTTCGTTGTAGAACAAGATAAAAATGTAAACATACATGTTCTGTAGTTATTTAGAGTGAAGGCAGTACCACATAATCAAGAGATGTCACGAAGATGAGGATTATTTACACAATTTTAGAGGTTCATAATGAAAAGCATTACAAATAAAAGGAAGTGAAAACAAAATATAGACAAAAATTCATTTCTTTTCATTTAGTAGTGACCGTGCTACCACACCCCATTTATGCTATCAAACTCAATAGGACTAGAGTGCAATATGTTATTACATAAAGAAAACCTTGTTTTTGTTGTTCAATTTTTTTTTTTCTGTCTTCAGATTCTGCTCGTTAATATGTACACTGTGTATGAAAATTTGCTAGTAAAGTGAATTCCAAACAGTCCAAGTGCCCTTGGTTAACAAGCGTACACTTTTTTTTTTTGCTTTGTTTTTTGTTTGCAGCAGTTAGCATTGCCACCTCACAGCAAGAGGTTCTCCGGTTCGATTCTCGACTGGGGTGCCTTCTGTGTGGAGTCTGCATGTCCTCCCTGCGGTCACTGGGTTTCCTCCGGGTGCTCCAGTTTCCTCCCACATCCCAAAGAAATGCTGTAGGTGGGTTGGACACTCTAAATTAGCCCTAGTTTTGTGTGTGTGTGTGTGTGTGTGTGTGTGTGTGTGTGTGTGTGTGTGTGTGTGTGTGTGTGTGTGTCTGTGTGTGTGTGTGTCTGTGTGTGTGTGTCTGTGTGTGTCTGTGTGTGTGTGTGTCTGTGTGTGTCTGTGTGTACACCAGGCTAGCAACTCAGCACAGTAAGACTCCGCTACCAATCGTTCTGCGGACTGTTCTGCTGTGGCGACCCCTAACCAGGAAAAGCCGAAAGAAGAAGAAGACTGATGTAATTTTGTTCCACTGACAAAAAGAATTTGGATAATGCAAGCAACTGCTGCATCACCCAGCTCCTGCTCTGCCAACTACACATTATCGAAGGTGATTTAAACTAAAAAGCTGAACTCTAGATACTTCCATATCACAACAGAATTCCAGTTTAAAGCAAGCCATTTTCAGTAACAAATGTGTCTTAAGGAGACTCTTCTCATTAACACAAACACACACACACCATTTTTTGTATGCAATTTTATAGTAAGTTCATTACCAAATACTACATCATGTGTTGTATAAGATTGTATGACTACTTTTTTTTTTTAAACTGTGGTGAAAACTTCCTTGTGCAATACACTTTATTCTTTTGGTCTTAGTACATTTTAGTTGCAGATATGTAAAATGTTGGAAATTAAACAAAGTGAATCTTAATATATCTCTTTGTTCATATTAAATGTTGTTAGTTGATGCCTTTTGTGAAGTGCCTTTAGTTTAAAGTGCGTCACTGGAGTCCCTACGGGTGTCATTTTGCTACGTTAAGCTTCTTAGTTATGATAAATCCTCCAGCTGCATTTTTCTTCTGAAGTCTTAAGATGTCATTTTTCATTTGATGTTTAACTTTTTTCCAGCTCTAGAGAAAATTCTACAGCAAACAGCAGGCCAGTATTGTGTTGGAGATGAGGTATGTGCTTATTTAATACACATATCTTGTATTGGTGGTAATTTGTGTACTTGTTTCTTCTAGTCCTGCTCCATATACTTGCTCAATGTAAAAATAACTCTTAGCTTTTTATTCTACCTTAAAAATCTGTGGTATTACAAAGTATAATTTTTGTAAATATAAGAAATGATTTCTATAATTTAACTTCATGACTCCATTCCTGATTTTTAACTTTTTTCTGCAGTAAATGTCTGGTATTTGCTAGAGCAAATGCATGTTTGCAGTACTTTTTATTAAAATAAATCTCTCACTACTGATTTTTGCTTTAAAAGAGTATACTCACTGTATCTAAAGTGATTTCAAGTAAAAGCTGAACTTTAGATGCTCTCATATTGCAGCACAATTCTGGAAGATCATAGGAGATTACTAGGATATCTGCCTGGATGCCATTTTAAGCCTAGCCATTTCATCTGAATGTAATACCATAGAAATGCTAGTCAGTACTCAAGATTGTATTTAGTGATGACTGCACATGTCCAGAAGGGTTGTGCGGGCTCTATCCCCGGTAAGAATTTACGGTGCCCTATCCACTCATCCAGGTTCCTTTTGAACAGTTTCGTAGAGGTGCTCTGTTTCACATGAATTGGTAGCCTGTTCCAAAGATGCAGGAAGAGGCAATTGCTGGGAGATAAATGTCCAGCATGTCCTATTTAAGTCGCAGGCCATATTTAGGTCCATGAAATGGGTAGCCCTAGTCCCACTTGATTTACAGATATGCAGCAAGTTCATTAGGTCTGGGTCTTGGATTGTTCTGTAGGCCAGGGATAAGTCTCCCCTAAGAAGTCTATAGTGACACTGACTTCAGTCAGTCTGTGTAAGGCACATGCGGGAGCCCCTTGATCCTTCTTTGTTAGCAACCTCTGAGGTCTCTCCAATTGCTGCAGGTGCTTAGTACATTACATGCCAAACAGGGCATTTTACTCAATTATGGGCCGGATAATTGCTGAGTGTAGGGGCTTATAACTTCCATTTTAAGGTAAGCTATTTTCAGTAACGAATGTTGAAAGTTCATTTTGGTTGAATTTGATTAGCACCTACATTTTTAGTGTCTACAAAGCTAATCAGAGCCTTCATGCAGGTGATTCACCTCTGTTCTTTGACTGTGACTTTTTAGCCCTGTTTTATGTATATTGTGCATCTCATTGCCATCAGGTCCAGGCAGAACAGTCATTGTAAAGACAAGTGACTGTCCAGTGTTTCTGTATAAGCCAATATAAATGTCGACCCTTATAAAACATTTGCCTTATCCAGTAGACCATTAGAAGGGATTTCAGAGGGACATATTTTTACCAAGAGCTGTATTAAGTGTTGTACCTCTTTTACCTATATAATCATCTCTAATTCAAGATGACTTCCTAGGACAGAGGTCATTGTGAAAATTAAACTATTGGTTGTCATGCAGATTGATGACTTCAAGTATACATGCTTTGAAATCAGAATAACTCTCCTAGCTTTTCAAGTGAATGATCATTTTGCAGAATTAATTTGACTACGCTTTCATAAACTTAAAGAAATCATGCAGAGTAAATTGGCTGTAAAATGACAGGAGCAGTGATGTCAATATCAAAAGATGGCAACAGTGAGGCATTACTACAGCACTCAGAATGTTAGGTGATAATATCCAGGGTGTTTTTCTGTAGCAGATGCCAAAAGAATTCTACTATAATATTTCTGTAAAACATTTTATTCAATGTATAACTGCCAGATAATGAAAAGTCAAGCAGTGCTTCCCATTTGAACAACCTGAGTCTGGTAACCTAGGATCAGCTAGTGATCTGCAAAGCTGGGAAAATGGCTTGGGGGGGGAGGCTTGAGTGGCTGATGGCCAACTCAGTTTCCCTCTAGCAGAGACTGGAGAGCAGCATTAATGTCTTGCAGTAAGGTCATGTGCACAGAGAATATATGGCAGATGTTAAGTCATCATGGGCTGGATAGCTCATGGGTGTGTGTCTACATCATTACGCCCCTCTTCCCTGTAGGGAAGGTTCAGGGTGTAAAAAAAAATCCTGCAGTCATGAGCAGATTATGCATGGTTGACATATCTCGATCTCTTCTCCCCCCACAAAGATGGTATGGATGCTGTACCAGCTTTGTGCAAAATTGGTGGCACCAGTCTAAATGGGGGGAATAAGCTGGTTCGTTGTGGGAATGGAGGGAGTTGAAGCACTAATCCCTGCAGGTGATCATACTGTCCAAAAGGGGTCTAAATTTAAAAAAAAAAATACTGCTCTTTTTTTATTTTTTTTGCAAATTTTTGACAACAAAGTAGCCCTACATCCCAGTATTACAGACTGAAACAAGAGATTTTGCAGAGGGAAAGTCATCTGTACCTTCATATGGGGACTAAGCCTTCAACAGCCTCCTCCAAATTTATATACATATATAAATTTATGTTGATTTCCTGATATGTACAAACCTCAAATCACAGGTGATTAATGCCAACATTTCAAAAATCAACCGTCCCCAAAAATTTAAGAAATTTAAAAAATCACAAAAGGAAACCAACCTGTACCCCACAATGCTTTTACACATAAGTTGTCTCCATAGTGGTAATGTTAAGAATTTCCAAGATGGCTGCACACTGATTAACAGCTTAATTTCAGCTGTCCCAGTGTGAAAAAAAATTAAACTGTGAGATAAGGGTCAGTAACTTTGCCAGTTTTAGTAAATCTAGTTATTGGCTAGTTTGTACACTTCCTGGGTGCCAGCAAATAAGAAACTTGGAGAACCTGAAAGAAAATCAACTAGAAAAGATTAAAAGAAAACACTGACTAGGAATAATCCAGCAGCTTTTCAGTAAAAAGCAGTTCAAGCTTCAGCTTTGGTGCAAGACATGGCTTCCAGTAATCTAGTGGAAAAAATATGCTCATAGCTGATTAAAGGAAACAGCGAAGGAGTATATGAACTCTGATCACAAAAGGCTAGAAAAATGGAAAAAGATTTGAATAGCTATTAGAACTGCAAAAAGTATGAGGTCAAAATGAAGAAAAAGTTAGTGGAGTATGAGACTTCTCCAGAAGAAATATTTCAAAAATGGTGCAGTTAGAGGACAGAGCATGCAGGGAAAACCTGAGATTTTATGCTGTACAAGAAACACTGAAAGGAACAGACTGCATTGAAAGCACAAGTAAGCAATTAGATTGGTATTTCACAGGAGGATTTGTTATTTGAAAGGGCATTCCAAACCAGGCCATGTGAAAGCAGCCAAGACCTGTATTGGTAAAGATGCAGTCATACCAGCAGAAGGAGTTGATCCTGGCAAAACTGTGGCAGAAAAGAAAAGCATTAAAGTTGGAGGCAGTAGTATATTTTGGAAAATGATTATTCACTGTACATCAGGCAGAAAAGATGGAAATTTATCCCAGTGATCATGAAATGTTGAGATGCAAGTGTGAGATTTAAGATTCTGTATCCAGCTGTTTTCAGATTATTTTTTGCTGGAGAATCAAAGTACTTTTTTGATGCAAAACAGACTTAGGAGGAAGTAGAAAAGTTTGTCCAACAAAAAGTGAGCCATCAAGCAGAAGGGGACTCTGTTTCTAATTCTTCTGATAATAAAGCTTATAGATAGACTTTGCAAGTGAAACCTTTTCCACTGCTCCAAAGAAAAATGCTTGAGAGAGAAAAAAGCACACGTGTTGACTAGAAGAATCTGGGAGTACCTTGAATTTGAACCAGAGTCTAGGGTTGGGAGATGGAGATGAACAAGTAGGTCAGCAACACCTAAACTGATGAATTAATATGAGCTTAAAAGGCATCAATCACATTTGTGGAATACGGCTGTATAGAAAAAGTGGCAAGATTGGACTTTTGTTGACTTATTTAAATTTGTGGGGGACTGAAAAGCATATGCCATACTTCATGTCATTAATGTTTGGAAGAACACTAAGAGGCGGAGAAGAATTAAAAAAGGTAGCTGCAAGAAAAACAGTTTTTCTTAATATATTGCATGTTATATAGTACAGCGTTTTCAGGTACTGCTGTATGTGATAAAGATTCTAAAGCAAACAGGTATCTGTTTCTTTTTTAATTTTAAGAAATGTAGTCATATACAATATAAAAAGAGAATAAAGGCTGAACAAAAATGTGATCCAATGTCCTTTTCATTCTTTCTCATTATTGGGTTACTGATCTGACCCAGCCGCATTTTTTCAGACCTGGATCCTAATTTCTAGCTCCTCCTTCTACCCATAATACCCCATACTCTCTGTGGCTTCCTCAGATCTTTTCTGCCACCTAGCTGGTAAGATGTGTACTCCTGGTCTCTTAGAGTTTTTCTCCTTGGGGGACAATGAGTCGAGTTTTTTTCTTCAGAAATATATTCTCTTTATTTCTAGTGATTTTTGCTCATATTCTTCTCCTCCACTCCCTTCAGATTTTTGAAAGCTTTAGGGACTAATTTGTTACTTTACCCCTCACTCCTGCTGCTTCTGTCTGACCAGTTGGCACTTCTGCCTTGCCATTTCTCTATTGTGAGTTGTTAAAAAAAAGTTTATAGTTATATATTGCTGTACATTGTTGTTGCTGCTGCTAGTGACAAGGTTGTTGTGTTTGTTTTTTGTAGTGTTTTCTTGATGTCCTTGTAGATTGCTAGTGACAGGGTTGCTGTGTTTGTTTTTTGGAGTATTTTCTTGCTGTGCTTGTAGATTTTAAGTGCTATGTAGAGTTAGTTTTTTTTTTGCATCGTGTCTGATAAGCCTACTGGATTCGAGCGTTGCTTGAAATGTGGGCATAAGATTCCCCTTCCCCATTCCGATGTGCATTGTAAATGTGTGTATTGTTTAGGGCCAGAACACCTGTGGTCAGATTGTCGGATTTGTGAGGGATTTAACACCAGAGCCATCGCTGATAGCAGGAACAAACTCATTCTAAAAGGACTGTTGCCTGATTCATCTTCATCATCAGGGGCTCAAACTCCCTCAGCTAGCTTTTTTAGTCATCGGAGCCAAGGAAACACTCCCCTAAGAAATCGAGATCTTCCTTGGAGCCTTCAATGAAGTCTTCAAAAACTTTTGATCCAGACTTTTCAGATCCAAGACCCACTTCTATCCTGTCAGATCCAAGGTGCAACTCTGATCCGACAGGCACCTCTAATGTGACTGCCTCTCCTAGCCCATCCACTTCTACCTCGAATCCAAAGACCTCAGATCCAAGCATTAGGACTCAAACTCCAGAGTTTACCATGAGGGCAGTTTCTCCAACACTGCCCTCCAAGCTTCTTCAAACCCCATCCAATCACTCCAGGCCTACATCGGTTGCTTACTGTAGGTCCTCCAGGAGTCTATTGGCTGTCGATATAAACAGGATGATGTGAGATTTCTCAAAACTCAAATCAAGATGGAGGTGTTGTCAGCTCCATCCCCAGTTGGACCCATGAGTGTCCCTGCCATTCTTATTCCTTCACCGATCCGACCGGTCATCCTAGGTACCAGAGAGAGTTGGCATTGGATCTGAGGAAGTTCCCTTCCTCCCCACAGGCTACTCTTACCAGCTCTGCTCTGATATTGTTGGATCAGAGTGGGTCTCTAATCTGGATGTTGGCATCTGATCCAGGGGAGGAGTGCAGTTCTGACCTTCTCTGACCCATCCCTTCCTCTTGGCACTTTGGTCCTTGACATCTCAGGTTTAATTCGGTCTGGAGACCATGGATCCAGGGTGTTTCCCGTTCATGCTTCTTTGACAGTCTCTGCTTCAAGGGAAGTGGGAGTTTCCCTGAATCCATCAGCTTTCCAGATTGTGGAAAAGGCTTTCTCTGTTCACAGATAACCAACTTCTTTTGCCTTCAATCCTCCCCTTTAACCTTTGCTGGATATGAGTGCTGAGCCCATCATCCCTGTCCAGAGTCAGCCTGCCTTGAGGAGTCTCCAAGTTCTCTCCCCTGAGGGAAGCCCCTTTTTTGTGATACCTTCCCTTAGCATCCCACAGAGGAGGTTTCTCAGAAGAAAACGTGGAAAAAGAGGCACATTGACTTCCCAGTGGAGTCACTTGCAAAAGACAGACTTTGAGGGAGAAGGATTCCCATGATCACCACCTGAGGATGTCTCCTTTGGGGACATCTTGGGGATTCTTAGGCAGAAAGTTGGCTGGTTCACCCAACCTCCTCCTCCTGAAGAGTCTTTGTTCTTGGAGGTGGGCTTTTCTATATCTTGGGTCACCTCCCTAGTGGGTGAACTCATTGACCTAGTTTCCCACTGGGCTTGGAAGGAGCCAGACACTATTGAGCCAATCCCCAAACAACCAGACAGATTTCTTGTCCCCCCCCCACCCAAGACAGACTTTAAATCCAAAGGAGTCCCTGTTGATGCCATGGCTGTGGCAGCAGCCACCAAGAAGGAGCTAGCCGAAAAGTGCTCCTCTGTTCATCCATCGATCAGGGAGTCTTGAGCGATGGACAGGCTTGGTAAGTGCATTTACGCCTCAGCTACATTTACGCCAAGATCATTAAATTACTTGGCACATTTCACTTGATTGCAGAGGGATTTGGTCAAGGAGCTATCCAACTAGTAGAGACCATGTCGGCTGAGGACTTCAAGGAAACATCTCCCCAATTGGCTGCTCTTGCTTCAGTGAGTAACTCTTCCATGAGGCTCATCTCCCATTCAGGGGAGGATACCTCAAGGGCAGCTAGGACAGGTATTGCAGTCAGAAGACATGCCTGGATGAGGCTTTATGACTTTGCGGAACCTTTCAAGGCATTGTTTGCTAGTGGCCCTTTTGATAGCTCCTTTTTATTTGTGCTATCCATCAAAGAGACTCTTACCTGCAGCGAACCAAAAGGAAAGACCCTGTCTGCCATCGAGATCAAGTTTTCTACCCTTCAGTGCACCTTTTCCAGAAATCAGAGAGGTAGTAAGAAGACTGCTTCGAAAGACTAGAGGATCTTTTCAGGATCAATACGGGGATTCTTCCTTCAGAGACAGAGGAGGAAGTTTCAGTGGTAGACTCTGCACCAGAGGCACAGAGGGACCGTAGAATCAGGGCTTCAGAGAACCTTTCTCTGATAATCCCTATCAGTGCTCTTGAGTAGCTGCCTGACTGTCCATCCCTGGGGGCAGTCTGGGGTCATTGTTCCTCACATGTAGATGCCTGGCCAACCTGACAACAGATTCCTGAGTGCTAAGCTTAATATCCAGAGGTTGTTACATTCCCTTTTCCCTTCCACCTACAGTTGAGCAAAAAACTCCCCAATGTACCACCCAGTCAGAGGGAACATGCAGTACTGGAAATTCAAAAATGGTTTCAAAAGAGTAGTCCAAGAGGTCCTAACCGAACAAAGAGGATTCAGGACTTACTCCTGCTCCTTTTTACTTCCAAAGAAAATAGGGGACCTAAGAGCTATCTAAAGCAATATGTAAAGAAGTCAAAGTTCTGGATGGTTACGGTTCAGTCCATTCAGGACAATTGGATGTGCTCTACAGACCTTATGTGTACCATCACATCAAAATAGACACTGTAGAAGAAATTTGCACTTCAAACTGGGAGCCAGTCCTTATGAATTTAGAGCTCTGCCCTTTGGACACACCACAGCCCCCATAGTGTGTACCAAATACAGGGCAGTAGTGGCAGCTCACCTGAGACTGAAAGGATTCCAGGTATTTCCATATTTGGATGACTGGTTTCTAACTGCCCCAACCCAGCATGAACTACTTTGAGGCCAATGACTATTTGTTCCAGATCTTCAGCTCTCTTGGCATTACTATAAATCTTACCAAATCAAACCTGCCCCCCGTTCAGAGGTTGGAATTCATTGGTGCCTTTCCAGATACAATACATCAGATAGATTATTTGTCTCCTTATCACATAAAGTCCTTGAGAAACTAGGTATGGAACATAATTTCTTTACCATCTCTGTCAGCGAGACTCATTCTTCAAGCTGCGGGCTCTACATCAGCTACCATTGTCCTAGTATCCTTAGCAAGATTCTTTATGCAAGGCCTTCGATGGACATTGGCTGTTTAGTGGTCTATTCTCTACCAGCAATTCTGTTCCTATCAAGTTAACTCTGATTTTCAGATGACATCTTCAGTGGTGGATTAATTTAGACAGAACAGTTCCTGTTCAGTCCATTCCTTCTTACTCCCCCACAGCCACAGTGACCACGGACAATTCCCAACTAGGGTGGAGGGGCAATTCGAGTGAAAGATGGTCCAGGGCACATGGTCTTCCTCAGAGACCAGATTGTATATCAATGTCCTCGAGATGGGAGCAGTTCTTCTAACACTGCAAGCCTTTCAGGGCGGGCTCCTCTTTGGGACGACAGCAATACACACCAACAACATGTCAATAATCTGGTATATCAACAAACAAGGAGGAACCTGTTCTTACCCATTATGCAGAGAGGCCATGAGGGTCTGGGAATGGGAGATATCTTCAGACCACTTTCTAGTTTCAATACGTACACTGGGGGAAACCAGTGTTTTAGCAGACAAACGCAGCAGGTGTATTCTGACCTCTCTTGAGTGATGCCTCAAGCAGTCAGTGGCATCAGTCAGTGGCAAATCTGATTTTCTGCCATTGGGGCCAACCTTGCTGCAATCTCTTTGCTTCTCCCAAAAACAACAAGTGCAGCAAGTACTTACCACTGATCCCACCTCTGGGGGAGTCCCCGAGGGATGCTGTAGTTCACAATTAGCCCTACAGTCTCCTTTATGCCTTCCCCCACTACCATTATTCACAAAGTTTCTTCAGAAAGCCAGAAGGCTGAAGAGTTCAGTAATCCTCATTGCCCCCCTACTGGCCTCATCAGGTATGGTTCCCCTTTCTCTGGTCTCATCTGAAATATCCCCCATGGATTCTGGAACCTAGACAGGACCTCCTCTCTCATCCATCAGGGAATCAACTTCCCAGTCTACTCACCCTCAAACTGACTGATATAATCTTTTCCAGTAATTCTACAAAGGTTCAGGCTTGCTTCCCATGTTCAAGACGTAATTTTAATTTCCCAAATATCCTCTACTAAAACAAGCGTAGCAAAGCAAATGGAAAAGATTTCCCATTTGGGCATCCAAACAGAATATTGATCCTTTCTCAGCACCAGTTTCAGCCATTCTTCTCTTTCTTACTTCTCTCTTCAAGGAAGGAGCTAGGTTTTCCACTATAAAACTTCAAATGGCAGCCATTTCCAATTTTTATGCAGGAGATGTTTCTCATTCCCTTGCTTCATCTAAATTGTGTAAGGCTTTCATTAATGGGATTTTTATGCTTTGATCCCAGTAAAAGATCCTACCCCGCTGTGGGATCTAACTATTATTCTTCAAGGACTAAAGCAAAAACTTTTTGAACCAGCAAATGATTGTGAAATTAAATTCCTTTCTTGGAAAACCATCTTTTTGATAGCTATCACATCAGCAAGAAGAATTTCCAAACTTCAGGCCTCATCTTCGAAACAACCTTACATTATTTTTCATAAACATAGAGTATTTATCTGTACAAATCCATCTTTTATGCCCAAGGTAGTCACAGAAACTTATATAAACCAGTCTATTCAGTTGCCAGACATCTTTCCAAATTTTTCTAACAAATACGAACATATTTTGCATCTGCTTGATGTTCATAGACAACTACAGTTCTGCCTTCATAGGACAAAACAGTGTAGACCATCTGACCAACTATTTGTTTCTTTCTCACCAAACCACCTAGATCAAGCAAGTCTCCAACATTACATTAGCTTAAATGGATTACTGACTATATTTCACTAATTTATTCAAAAACTGGATTGAACTTGCCTCACTCTCCTAAAGCCCATTCTACTAGATCTATGGTTACATCATCTGTTTTTCTCCTCCAGAGCACCTGTTGATGATATTTGTGCGCGGCCACTTGGTCAATGACCCATACCTTTGTGACATGTTATAAATTGAACATTGTCTCCAGAAGTAGAGCTGCTTTTGGTTCTACAGTGCTCCGGCGTATCCTTCCTTGAGGCCACTTGAGAGTGACGTAGCTGGGGACTCTGACCCAATAGTGAGAAAGAATGAAAAGGACAACATCAGATTTAGAAGTTATGTATTTGCCATAACTTAGCATCTGTGTTATCCATTTTCATTTCCATCACCTTCCCTCCTTGCCATCCTCCAAGCTATTGACTCCTAGAGGACCTATTGGACTTAGAGGAACCTTTATGTTTCTGGTTTGAGCCTCTGATTTTTTTCTGTCTGTACTGTCTCTTTATCCAGTGGGCAGTAAGGCAGCAAATTCGATCTGAGGAAGCTAGAGAGAGTGTAGGGCATTATGAACAGAGGAAGGAACTCGAGACTAGGATCCAAATCTGAAAAAAATGCAGTAGAGTCAGATCTAAGTGTTGGATCTGTAACCCAACAATGAGTAAGAATGAAAATGGACAACACAGATGCCAAGTTACAGTAAGTACATAACTTCTAATTTAAGTTAAGCTGTAATCAAAGGTTGTTTTTGTGGGAGTTGGAGTGTAAAAATGCACAGGTCACAATGGATGTAGAGTTATGTTTTCTCTTAATTTTACATAGGTGAATGTCTGGATTAAGGCCCTTGCTTGCACTAAAAACTTGTTATTAGATGAAGCCAAGTAAATAAGAGAGCACTGAATGTAAAGAAAAGTTTTCATGTAGAAAATAAATGTTCGATTTGAGTTGAGAAGTCTGCAGCTGAGGGCAGCTGTACATTTTGTTCTACTGTTTCCTTGAAGATAAGCTTACTACAGGGATAGATGATAAAAAACAGAGCACCTTTTTAATGCTAAAAGTTAATGTTTTCTGAAAGCATGCAAGCTGTTTTTCACATCTGGGAGGGGAATAAAGATAAGACGAGAACAGATTGCAATTAGTGTCAGTAGGATCATAGGCTGGAACATGCTGCTTTTAATGTGGATAAGCTTAATTTTAGGTAATGCTTGTGTGTTGATTTGGGGCAGTTGTTCCTATTGGGGGGGTGAAACTATAATGATGTACATAGGTTTGTATGTTTGTTTTTAAATTGATAGGTTATGTTAGTATTCCAGGGGGGTTGCTTTTTTGTTTGAGGGTTTGCATTAAAACAAAAAGTCTTGTAAAATGTGATATAGTTTTAAATGGATGGGGATGACAAGAAACAAGTGTGTAAAAGATCAACCTGCCAAACATTAATGTGTGTATGTAACACAAAAGCTGGAAATAGACATTTAAAAAAGCTGTCCTATATAATATGCAAGAATAATAAATGTCTTATTATTGATGGCTACTCTACCCATATTATTTTAGAATGCGAATGGTCTGACGTGTAGGCAAAAAGGAAAGCGTATTGAATTACATTAAGAAATGCAGAACCCAAATAGCAGTGCTACAGGAGATGCATTTGGAAAGAAGTGAGCATTTGAATTTGACAAATAAAGGATTTCAGGATGGATATTCAGTAGAATATCAAGGACAAAGGAAAAGTAAAGTAATAATACTGAATGCTTGAGGGACTCCAATAGTAATACAGGTAGGCAAAAAATATAATGGCAAATATTTGGTAGTAATGGCCTACTGGCAAAGAAGGAGGATTATGCTGGTATATATTTTTTATTCATAGAATAAGAGAGTAGATAGTAATAAAACAAGGAATGGTAAGTGATAGGTTCATAAGTTCAGAGTTAAGTACTAGGCTAGCTGTCTTGCAGGTCATTTTATGCCTAGTGAATTTCACATTTTATGCTAAAAAAAGACTAGTAATACTAACAATTTTCCAATAACTACTCTAACACTACAGGGCTAGAAAGGGTTTGGGAAGGAGAAATATCAACTATTGAAAAAGAGTTACGATATTAATTAATCAGGTAAGAGATAAATGAAGGCTTCAGTCGCGTAGGCGACGAGACATTTCCCCATGATGCATTTGGTTGGTGACATTTTGCTGGGGTGGCGTTCAGCTGTGGAGTTGTGTGGCTGTTGCGGATTTCCTATGGACAGGGAGTGGTGCATGGCGCCATGCTCGCAACTTCAGTAAACAAGTGCATGTGGGTAGGGAAGTAAAATATATTGTGCTTGGTTTACAGTACATGCTTATGTAATTGCAAGATGTAGAAGTGTGCTACAGCTTTGAGTAAATCCTGCATGCTACCATAGTGACACTTTTGTACC
Source organism: Protopterus annectens (assembly GCF_019279795.1). Classification (NCBI taxonomy): domain Eukaryota; kingdom Metazoa; phylum Chordata; order Ceratodontiformes; family Protopteridae; genus Protopterus; species Protopterus annectens. The sequence goes on along the minus strand of NC_056737.1, from coordinate 183,902,275 downwards.
AGTATGTATTTTCTGTAATGTTCTCTAATCACTGTGAAGGGAGTAATTTACACACACCAATAACAAAGGCACATTGTACAGTGTATTTTTATTGCCACTGACATACCCACTGGGCAGCCTGCTGATGCCTGCCATACTGTAATCTGTCTCTTGGTGGCTTGGAGGCCATGGACATTATTTCCTTCCTTTGCATTTGGTTGTTGAGGCTGTGAGCATGGTGCTATGTGCTACTGTTTGTCCACATGGAGTCTAAGGCAGCCGTGTGTGTCTGCGGCTGGGTGTCGCTTCGGCCTTGTGTCCCCAGCTAGGTGTGCTACAGGGAAATGTCTCACCCCCTTGGACCCTGAACCCATAAAGGATGGTAATGTTAAAACAACCAGGAAGATTAGGTTAAGTACAGAGCAACAGAGAAGAAAAATTAAGTGGAGAAATAAGTTGATGTAAGTTTGTAAAGAGATGTGGTGAGTGCTAATAGATGATGAGGTGCCAGCAGGGATTGGGTAAGCTATAAGGAAGAGGAGGCCATAGGAATGAGGAAAAGGAGGGGCTATGCACAATATAAATTTAGAGGTGGAGGGGTGGGTGGAAATTGGGGAGAGGGTAAAGGAATGTAATGAGTCAAAGTGTAGCAAGGGTGAATAGAGTGGGTTGAAACCCCTCCAAATATGCAGGAGTTTGCTCAATAAAAGTAACCAGCGATAGTGGAGACAAGTGAGCATTTAAGCAATAGCATAATACATGCTTTCATTCTTAAAATGTGAGTACTTCCACAGGAAAACTGAGCAGAAGGAGATAAAGAACATTTTAGCTAGGATGTCGACATAAAATGTCCAGTTAATAAATATATATTAATTACAGTATGGTGTATTATTTCAATTAGCTCCAGTTTGGAAACAAATTATTTCAGTTACCACTTTTTTATTTTAGATTTTAAGATAACTAATATGCATCTTAGTAGTATTAGGTTATAAATTGCTGTGGCAAATTAACCTAGGGGGTAGGTCAGCACAGGTAGGAATCACATCACAGTAATAACACAATGTAAGAAAGGGGGATTTAGCAAATAAACAAGTTGAACCCAACAAGGTCATAAACTAGTCCTGTTGCAGTGGCTGTGAATAACCACAAAGAAATTTCATGATCTTTTTGTTATAGCGTATTCCCAAG